>NW_012148519.1:1144443-1146006 GCF_000956105.1 Propithecus coquereli
TTTTTTTTTTTTTTTAACCCCGCCATCACTATTCTCATTACATCTAGTCACTCTCACCTTTTTTCAGTATGGCAACTTCTATTAGAATAACTTTTAACGTTTTTATCCCCCCAAGATACATGTTTGTGGATGAAAAGCAAGACTCCACAGCCACAAGTATATAAAACAAATAAATAAATGCCACCTGTAATCTCACTGCCCAGAGAAACATCACTGTTAATCTTTCAGTGTGTATTTTTGCACACTTCCACGTCTGTGTGTATGAACACTAGTAACTTCATATTTTTTACTCAATAAAATATATTGAACATCCCTCAACTTTTTTTTTAAACTTTTTGTTATAGGAAATTCTAAACCACATACAAAGCAGACAGAAGAATATAATGATAGAATACATGCCCATCGCCCAACTCCAATCATTTTCAAAGTGGTTTCAAAGTTCTTATTTATTTATTTATTCATTCATTCATTCATTCATCCATTTATTTTTAGAGACAGGGTCTTGCTCACTCTGTTGTCCAGGCTGGAGTGCAGTGGTGTGGTCATAGCTTGCTGCAGCCTCAAACTCCTGGGCTCAAGAGATCTCTGCCTTAGCCTCCTGAATAGCTAAGACTACAGGTGTTCACCACCAAGCTTGGCTAATTGTTTTATCCTTTTGTAGAGAGAGAGCCTCATGGGTCCCCTCATGTTGCTCAGGCTGGTCTGGAACTCCTGGCCTCAAGAGAACTTCCCCCATCGGCCTCCCAAAGTGCTGGGATTACAGACATGAAGCCCCTTCCCATGTTATTCCAAAGCAAATGCCAGACATTTTATCATTACATCCATTAGTATTTCTATATGTATCTCTGAAAGATAATAACTCCTTTTACTTGTGGTTTATCCTTTCTTTTTTGTTAATATTTTATTTCCTCCTTATTAGACATATGATCTTTCACTATGTAACTTATTTGTGTAATCTCTCTCCTTTTCTCTCTCTCACTATACCTTTTGTATTTTCAAGGGTTATGTAATATTTTCATTCTAATGGTTACTTTACACTAAGACCCTTAAGTATTACCCTTGGTCCCTTCTTTGTTTGGATTATCATCTATACCTGTCCTCTTATAAGCAATGTTTTGACAAAATTAGCTAAAGCTAATTTTTTCCTTTCTTCCCCCACCCTACACTAATCTCCCCCAGCAGCTGATTTGAGGTAATAACCTTTCATTCCCACCTGATCGTTGTAAGATACTCATCAACTTTACTTTTCAAATCTCTTTCCATGCCCCTCACCACTTTTATTTTTAGAAAGTAACATTCTTTTTAGGTACTTTATAGTTAGTTTACTACATTATCAATTTTATAAATCTGAAATTCTAGATCTCATATTTAATTAGTATAAAGGTAATTTTATATGAAACCCATTATTAAAAGCCCTCCTAGGTCCAAGATTGTCCAGAAAATGTCCATATTTAGAAAGATTTCAACTCTGACAAGGTACTACATTTGGAACATGGCCTTCTTATCTTTCCTGTGATTCTGCTGAGCTTTCGTAGAATGTCCAAAGGTGCTTAGAATTCTCCT
>NW_012148519.1:1147501-1178629 GCF_000956105.1 Propithecus coquereli
AAAAAATTTCTTAGTAATATCACATAGTTTTCTGCACATCATGTGTTAGAGTTAATCCTAGGTAATTGGTGGAGTTTGATGATATTATCTGAAAATTTTATTTTCTAATTGTAAGACTTAAAAGATTTTAACTGAGTCTCTCCTCTCATCAGGCACCTGTGTGCACCAGTGCAGAGAAAATTGGCACTGTAGGAAGGGAAAACGGGCTGTCGTCACATCTGTTCCCCCATCCCTCAAGTAGGTAAGTACTGGCTTTCTCCACCCGGCCTGTCCTGGGGTTTGGCCAAGACTGGCCTTTCACAACCGTGTGTTATTAGAAATGCAACAGAAACCTGACCCTGAAGCTTCCCTTCTGCCCTTCTCAAAGGAAGATCTTTCCCAGGATCATTTATTCCAACATTTTCAAGTATGAGAAACCTGGGAGGGAGGGGGTGAGGGTAGTTTGGCTATTGAATTGTTTGAGCTCCTTATAAATTCTGGTTATTAAAACCTTGTCAGATGGGTAGTTTGTAAATATTTTCTCCCATTCTTTGGGTTATATCTTCACCTTATTGATTGTTTTCTATGCAGAAGATTTTTAGCTTGATGTATTCCATTTGTCTATTTTTGTTTTGGTTACCTGTGCTTTTGAGGTCTTACACAAAATATCTTTGCCCAGACCTATGTCCTGGAGTGTTTCCCCAATGTTTTCTTCTAGAAGTTTTACAGTTTCAAGTCTTAGATTTAAGTCCTTAATCTATTTTGATTTGAATTTTGTGTGTGATGAAAGATAGGAGTCTAGCTTCATTCTTCTGCATATGGACACCCAGTTTTCCCAACACCATTTATTGAAGAGACTGGTCTTTTGTCATTGTGTGTTGTTGGTGCCTTTGTTGAAGGTGAGTTGGCTGTAAATGCAAGGATTTATATCTGGGGTCTCTATTCTGTTTCATTGGCGTATCTGTTTTTATGCCAGTACCATGCTGATTTGGTTACTATAGCTTTGTAGTAATTTTGAAGTCAGGTAGTACAATGCCTCCACCTTTGTTCTTTTTGCTCAGGATTGCTTTGGCTGTTTGGGCTCTTTTATGGTACCATATAAATTTTAGGATTGTTTTTCTATTTCTGTGAAGAATATCATTGGTATTTTCACAGGGATTGCATTGAATCTGCAAATAGCTTTGGGTAGTATTATCATTATGACAATATTAATTCTTCCAATGCATGAGCATAAAATATCTTTCCATTTTTGTCTCCTTTTCAGTTTCTTTTATCAGTATATTATAGTTTTCCTTGTATAGATCTTTTGCTTCTTTGGTTAAATTGATTCCTAGGTATTTTATATTCTTTGTAGCTATTGTAAGTGGGATTCATTTCTTGATTTCTTTTTCAGATTGTTTACTGTTTATATATATAAATACTACCGATTTTTGTATGTTGATTTTGTATCCTGCAACTTTACTGAATTCATTTATCAGTTCTATCAATTTTTTCTCTTTTTTTCTTAGTCTAGCCAAAGTTTGTTTATTTTGTTTACCTTTTCAAAAATCAACTTTTCATTTTGTTCATCTAATGTATTTTTTAAGGCTCAAATTCATTTCTTTCTACTCTAATCTTTATTATATCTTTAGTATTTATTTCCTTCTACTAATTTCGGGGGTGGTTTATTTTTGCTTTTTTAGTTCCATGAAGTGCATTTTTAGGTTGTTTATTTGAAGTCTTTCTATTTTTTTGATAGAAGTGTTTATTGCTCTAAACTTCCCTCTTAACACTGCTTTTGCTGTATTCCATAGATTTTTGGTATGTTATATTTCTATTTTCATTTGTTTCAAGAAATTTTTAAATTTCCTTCTTAATTTCTTCATTGACCCATTGGTCATTGAGGAACATGTTGTTTAATCTCCATGTGTTTGTGAAGTGTCCAGGGTTCCTCTTGTTATTAATTTCTATTTTTATTCCATTGTGGTCAGAAAAGATACTTGATATAATTTCCATTGTTTTGAATTTGTTTAGATTTGTTTTGTGTCCTAAAAGATGGTCTATTCTGGAGAATGCTCCATGTTCTGAGGAAAAGAATGTGTATTCTGCAGCAATTAGGTGAAATATTCTGTAAGTGTCATGTAGGCCTATTAGGTCTAGCGTGTGGTTTAACTCCAATGTTTCTTTGTTGATTTTCTGTCTGTTCGATCTGTCCATTATGGACAACTTGGGCTTAAGGGTTCATTTCTGGCAATTGGGGAATTATGGGATGAGTGCTTCCAAAATTATCCATCCTCCAGCTCTAGAAGACCACAAAGATACAGATGAATAATGTCTTGCTTTGCAAGTATTTGTAAACTTCAAAAAGCTAGAAATACTCTTAACTAAAACTTAAGTTTAATATCATTAAGGTACCAAATTATTCCACAACCAGGGCTGGAAAGGACATGATTATAGGCAAGTTAGCTCTATATCATGCTCCCAAACACAGATCCACACTGGTGTGAAACGCACTGGCCCATTCATTCATTCCACCAATATTTACACCTGGCAGGTGCTGTTTCACCAGAGAATCTTCACATCCCTTACTTTCTTGACCGAAAGGCTAGGACTGATTGCTAACATTGTAAATTTGGCGGGTGCATCAAAATGGACTGGGAACTAGAGAGGGTCAGAGGAGTTAAGATGGCACGTATCATCCAAGGATCAGCATGCTAACATGGTATCTCAGGCTCATGGGCCAATCTAAGATGTTTTGGGAGAGGGAATCCCACAGATGAAGGAAGTGTCTCCCCAGCACAGAGTAGAGAATTGTCATACACCATTTCACTTGATTCACAAATATAATATCTACCCTGCATTTTCCATGCCCCTAACTTGATGGGATGGGCTGTTTTGGGGGGTGATGTACAGCAGTGGTTCCCCAACATCAGCATGTGTAAGAATCACCTGGAGGGCTTGTGAAAATCCAGATTGCTGGGCCACAGCCCCAGGCTTCCTGTTTCAGTAGGTCTGGGGTGGGGCCCAAGAATCTGAATATCTAGCTAGCTTCTATGAGTAAGAGATGCTGATGCTACTGGTTCATGGGACCCAGTCTGAGCAGCACTGGGTACAGGATTGGGGTTCTCTTTCAGGCTGGGAGCACCAGTGGGCTGTGGGACTCAGTAGGTACCTGAAGGCACATAGAATTGGTGGGAGGCTGGCCCTGTTCGTGATCTGGGATTTGATTATCTAGTCCCAGAGGGGACAAAAAGAAGGGGGTTAATGGCAATGCTATCTTCTCTTCTCCCTGGAGGCTACAGCTGCTAGCCAAGGGTATGTTTTCCCATGGACAAAATAGTACTAGGTGCCTTGAAGGTCAAGCGAGTAGAAGATTGGGGATGTCAAGAAGGAAAGAAGCTAAAGGCCCTCCAGGGGCCGGGTGACTTCAGCCCTCTCTCTCTCTCAGCACTTCTTCAAAGCAGTCAGTCTGGGTTCTGGAAAGACTTTTGTTTTTCAGCTGGACCCGGACCTGGAACTTGTCCAAGAGTGCTTTCAGGACTGTGTGCTGAAATGTGCACAGGAGATGGATCTTGTCCCAAGGGACAAAAGTGCAGTAGCACTCAGTGTGGCCATTCCTGCCAAGTCCCTATTCAAGAAGTAAGAGAGCTCTTATGGGGAGGATTAGTACCTGCTGGCCTGTGCCAGAGTAGAAGGGACTCCACCTGCCCCTGTGCCCACTGACGTCTGAGTGGCATGTGGGGAAAGCTGGTTGATAGCAAAGACCAGGAATTTCTGGAAAGTGTAATGATAATCATTGTATTGTTGGAGGAGCACTTCTTTATCCTTTTGGATGATTGATGAAACTTAGACTCCTCAGTGACCACCCCCAAATGTCTTTATTTCAATGCCTCCATGAGGTTTCTTTTCCTGGCTGCTCTATTCCTGGAACCCAGTGCCATGGGATAGGATCTAAAATAACGTGGATGTAAGGGTTCGATTCTGGCTATTGTTTGGGGACTTACGGGTGACTTCTTCCAAAATTATCCTTCTTCAGAATAAAATGATTTCTGTGGCATTATTCAACCTCTTCGTTATTTCTATGTAAGATTGCTAGCCCACTTGGCATTAGCGCTATACCTCCAACAAGTATTTGACCCCTAATCCATGAACCCTATACCTTTTTTGTTTTCCATTCCTCCTGTAAAAAAGAAAAACTTTAGACATATTTAACAGAGTTTAACTGGACAAGGCATGATTCACAAATCAGGAAGCCCTCAGAAGCAGAAGAGGTTCGGAGAGCTCTGCTCTGCAAATGAGCAGGAAATGACTATGGACAGGGGACGGAAGTGAGGTACAGAAACAGCTCCATTGGTTACAGCTCTGTGTCTGCCTTATTTGGACATGGTCTGATCAGTTGGCAGCCTGTGATTGGCTGACACCCAGCTATTTGTTACTAAATATACTCCTAAATTAGGCTTTCGATTTGTTTATATTACTAAGTTAGGTTGTAATTTGTTATGTGGGGGCTCAAGGTATAGAGACAGCTTCAGGACAAATTTAATTTAATTTAACACTTCTTACCCTGACTCCTTTATGTCAGATATCTATAGTCACAATAACATTGTATAATAAGCTACTTCAAAACTCAGTGGCTTAAAATAGCATTCTCATGAATCTGTGGGTCAGTGAGGGGGCTGATTGATCTACACGAGGCTCGAGTGGGCAGTTCTGCTGGTTGTGGCTAGACTCACCCATGCATCTGAGGTTGGCTCGTTAGACCGGGTTTGGCTGGGGTGACCTGGCTCCACCCCACATATTTCCTCTTTCTCCTGGGACCACAAACCAACCCGGCACTCAATACTGCCTGGAAATCTCACTATGTTTCCCTAGGAAATTCACTTTCCCACCCTCCAAGGTGACTATTTCACATGGCTCTTCCTTCAAATCTCGTCTCCCTCTCACTACAACCGCCACCATCAGGTCGCACTGGCTGTCACACACCCCTTATTGAGAAAATAGTTGCAAGTTGGCAAAAATTCCCTCCCCTTCTAATCCCCTATATTGGTACCCATTTACTCTACTTAACCTCTTGGAATAATGGAAAAAAACTATGCTTCTATTTAAGTCCAACTCCTACACTTACATTCCAGATAATACTCCTTCTTATCTGATTCAGTTCTCTAATTATTATCTCCAGTCTTGCAGACATCTCCTTTCTTACTGGATCACTCTAATTGTATAACAATCAGTTGTATAATAAGTTGTATAATATAGTTGTTGTATAACAACCACACCTTGACTCCATGTTTCAATCCAGCTGCCCTCGCTCCACAGCTGAAATTCAGACACATCTGCCTGTCTGGACTTTCCTCTGCACTTTCTCACTCTGCCCCTGTTCTTTCCTCACAGAGTCCACCTGCTCTTCCCTGCGACTGGCTCCAGCCCCCACCCTCTCTGTAGAACTACAACCAAGCCTCCTTTCATCCACCATGCACACTGAGACTTGGCTAATGCCACTCATGTAGCCTGAACATCACCTCAGACTAGAGCCCCCAATGCTGAGCACCAAGAACTGAAAGCTATCACACCCCAACATAAATGATCTCAGGAGTTAATAGAGTGGCTGAGGGCCTTGTTGGGCCTCTGGTCTGGAGGATGATGGCTGAGGTAGTAACAACTAAATTGTGGTTCTAATCGTGGTATTCAATGGCCCCATAGAGGTTGTACAGAATAGCCTCTTACCTTTGAGAGTTTAAAACCTAGTTTTAAAGGGACTAGTTGAGGGTAAAGAACACATGTAAAGGAGAAAGAAAATATTTTATTTGATATATTATTAGGTGCTAGATATTTTCCCTACATTATTTCCTTATTGTTACAATAGCCTGTGAGTTGAGCAGTATGCGCCTCTAATTTTTGAAGAAACCTAGAGAAATTAATTGTCAAAGTCACATTACCAGGATGTAGTAGCACCTGCTTTTAAGTCCAGAGCTTAGTGGCTCTAAAACTCCCTCCTTTTCATCTACTATGCTACCTCCAAAAGTAAAAATTTAGAGTTTAATTCCAATTGACCACTTTGAAAGACATTGTACTTACCACTCTCCCACGGTGGGAAGTACTTGCAGTGTTGGGGCCTTAGGAATGACACTGAAGGGATTCCTAAAGTTTGGTTAGTGACTTGTTATAGGATCTTGGTTAATGCTTAGGGGACCAAGAGTTTAAAAAACCTGGGTCAATTAAATAGCCTCTCTCTGTGCCAAGCTGATTAAACAGTCCCTAAAATAAAGGCAATGGGTCTTAGGCCCTCCTGAAACTTTGAGAGATAAAGAGGGATCCTCAAAGCTGGGTTGTGGGACGAGTGTCATCTCATTTGACAGTGGCTTGTGACGTCCCTGCAGTGTAAAAGCAACATCATGCTCCCTGGGAAGCAGCTGCTTTCTCACTGGTATGTTTGGATCTGTGCAATGGACAGTCATTGATGGCCCATACATCTGTACTTATTTCAGGCTGGTCCAATTCCCCTCCAAAAATGTGTCTACCCTACCCTTCTATTCTTCTTCATTGAGCTTCACTTTCTCAGTTTCATGCTGAAACCCCTGGGGTGACAAATATTCCCTTTCCTATACCAACAATATGCACGATGATGGAAACCCCAAAGTCTGTGGGCCTCACCAGCCTATAGGAAATTACATCTGAATTACATCATGGGCTGACACTCCCTAAATGTTATACGAATATAGTATTCCATAACAGCTGCAACACCACCATTATTCATGAAAAATTAATAGTAACTTCAAAAAATTAGAAATCCCTCAAAGTAGCCACTGTCTTTAGGAACACAGTGGAGGGTATGGGTGAGGGTGGTGACAGAAGAAAGAGGTCAGACTAATTTGTCAAAACTGATGTGACTGATGAGAATTCACACTGTATTAATTAGCAGCTGCAACAAATAAACCCCCAAATCTTACTGTCCTAATTCTGTGGAAGTTTATTCCTCCCTTGTATAAAATCCAAAACTGGTGTTCTGGTTTTTTTATTATTTCAGGAAAAGCTTCAATTTGTCATCATCTTGGGCTATCCAAGAACAGTGATGCCTAATCAATAATCTGTAAGTTTTAAGTTAAAAAATATATTGAGTTAATACTTGTAAATTATCTTATTTTTGAATATCTTTGTTTCCTATAACATAGCAAGTGCAGAAAAACAGATACTCTTGAACAGCAGGCAGCTGTCCTCTAAGTGGTAATTTGAGGACCCAGCTTCTTCCATCTTGTGGTCTTCATCAACTTCAACACATGGCTTCTAAGATAATTTGCTTATGTGCTTAGGCTCGCAATAGGAAGAAGAAAATGGATTGTGTTGAGGGTTAGGGTCGAGACATGAGAACCCCAGGAGTAGGATAGGACTTTGCCAAAGAGCAACCTGTGGACTTGTCAGTTCACTGAACAAAAGCTGCTCGATGTTGAGGAGGACATTCTACCAATGAGGGATGTCTGCAAATGGACCCCGCCTTGAAGCCGGAGGGCCACAGCCTGGATAATTGCAAATAGACCCGGGCTTGTAATCCAAAGGTGAAGGTGGAGAGAATGATCAAAAGATGTCAGCCCAGCAGATAAGAGCAGTTTGCTATTCTAAGCCTGAGGCAATGTTCCTATCTCTCTCCTGAGTTCATGTCTCAGTAAATGAAGAATTAAATAAAGCAGAAAGAAGTACATGGTCTCTTTGTTCCTGTTTGGATTATACATTTTACTGCTGACTCATGATTTTATCTTTAACTTGTGTATACTTAGCTAGTTTATTGTTACTTTGGGAGACTTCGAAACTTAAACTCATGATATGTACATGTAAATCGGTGACTGATAATAATTGTTTGCTGAAAGAATAAATATTGATGTGGGACTCCATTCGTGACCTCCTGGCTCACAGGAATGCTGGAGGACCCCCAATTTCCCCATCACTTTAATCTATACTTTGTCTCTGTCTCTTTTATTTCCAATCTCTTGTGAAGTTCCTGCCTAGGACCCAATTTGTTGGGAGAGTCACAAACTCCTGGCAGGATTGTGCATGGGGTGGAGCGGTGTTAGGGGCCTCACCCTGAAAGTGGGGTGCATCACTTCTGCTTATGTTCTGTTAGCTAGAACTCAGTCCCTTGATGATAGCTAACTAACTGCAAGGAAAGCTGGGAAATGGCAGCTACTGTGTTCTCAGGAAGAAGAAATGAGTTTGGTAAACAACCAGCCAGTCTTTGCCACTCAGATAGAGGGTTGCCTCCCTGATTGTGACCACAGTGGCAGGGACTGACTGGCTGTTTACCAAACTTAGGGGTCAAGCATTACGCACAGCCATCCTTGTAAAATGAATGTTCTTCCAAAGAGTTTTTGCAAAAGGAAAAATGAAAACTTAAACATAAAAGCTGGATCAACGTTTCTCAGAACCTGTAATAAAAGAAGGCTTGAGATTTTTTTGTACAAGTTGAAAGAGTAAGTAAAAAGTTATTATAATCATATATGGGATTTCCTCCACATCTGAACATGGCAGGAGGCTTATTTACCCAAGGAAATCTCTCCTTGTTAGCATTTTAGGTAGTGTGACCAATTAAGGGATTCTAGATGGTTCTGTGGAGATGAGAGAGAGACGAAAAGAGTCCCATTCCTAGGCCAAGTCCTGAGCCCTGTAATATTAATATTTGGATCTAAAATCTGGTGAATGGGAGCATGTCAGGAAAAGGTATAAACAGTGTCATGTGGAGGAGAGAACTTGGGATGTGGAACCACAAAGACTTGGGTAATTAAGAAGCTGTGTGAACCCAGGCAAGTTACCGTCTCCTCGTGTAAAATGGAGGTAACCCCTGAGAATGTTTTTGATCTTTAGAAGGGGCAAAGATGGAAAATGTGTGTGTGTATGTGTGTGTTTGTAAAATCTGACACATCAAAGTGCCCAATAGATGCCAGTTCCCTTTCTCCCCACCCCATTTCTCCCTGTCATTCAAAGTGGCCTCCTTTCTTTAGTAGTCTTATTTAGGCAAAAGAAGCTGTTTCTCTTGGCTTGGAGAGCTTAATTGAAAATACTCAATGCTAAACACAGGTCTACAGAGTCCAGAAAGGTCAGCTTCCTATCAGGGCTTAAGCTTCCAAATACCTGTGTCTTGACCCAGGGTGCACATATTGGCCCAGCTCAGCAGAGGGGAGGGTATAAATCTCAGCCCATCTCTGCCCATCTGCATTGTCACCAAAGGAGCAACATGGCGTTGGGGTTAAATAACTTGTCCTCCATCATACAGCTACTAAGCTGGAGTCAGGATCTGAGTCCAGGTGATCTGGCTGCTGAGCTCAGATGCTTACCTGCTACACTCTCTAGATCTGGTGCAGGATGAAGAGGTGTAGGTGGAAGGACACATGCTTGTCATTCTCATGGTGCCCAGATTTATCCTGCAGTCCCTGCCAGTAACCTCAATCTGTGCCTTGTGCTCTAGTTTCAGAGCACAGTGAGCAGTGGAGCTGGTATTTGGAACAGTTGAGTACTCACCACTCATTGCTGGTGATGACCCTCTCACATTGCAAAGCCTCTCGTTGGGATTAGGAGCCCTTTGGGTGGGGACAGTCCCCTCTACACAATTGCTGTGCTCTTTATCACCTTATAAAGAGATTATATAAGATTGTTTGTGACTTTATTGACTCTCCCCTGACCAAGGACTCTTTAGGCAAAAATTGGTAAAATTGGTCACACATTCAGCTTCTTGACCTCCATATGGAAATCGTGGAGGCCACATACAGTTACTGAGCTAACAGTGATACTGGTGAAAGCCCTGGAATCTCTTCCTGGCTATTTATAATTTGAAATACGGACAGGTTCTGATTCTTCTCTATTTATTTTGAAGTATTTCCTTAATGAAATAACACGTCTGCATAAGCTGTCTATAAGTGCCCTGCTCTGCAGAACAGAAAGACATGCAACCCCTTTCACAGAAATTCCTAACAGTAGCTGCCAGTTTGAGGCCTCTGTGCCAGAGGTATGTATGTGCACATATATGGTAATTTAGTCTGTCCAACTAGGTGGGAATTATGATCCCCACTTTACAGAGAAGGGGAGTGAGACTCAAAAATGGAAATTAATTTTCCCAAGGTCACGCAATTAGCAAGTAGTACAGCCAGATGCAAATCAGCTCTGTTGCACTCAGGGTCCTCACTCTTACCCGCTGTGTATCCTCGCACCAGTCCCACGTTCACAGCCTCGGAGTGGCCTTAGTAAACAGCCCGCAATAAGGGCCACATGCGGTTCCTCAACTCTCTTTAAACCAAAGTTACAGTTTTTGGTGGATGACACCTACCTTTAATCTGATCGAGCACTCGGAATCCTCTACAGCAAGTGGCTTAGCCCAAAGCAGTTGTTCTCTGCTAATGAAATCTTGATTATTAGTGCCATGCTAGATCGAGCAGAATTCTGTGTCCTCAAAAGCTCATTTACCTGCACCCACAGAGGAGTCCAAATTATTTTCTAAGAATTTGGATCTAGCCTGACAGTAACGTGCACTAGTCAAGAGCACCATCTTTGGAGTTCGATCTTGGTTCTACCATGTAACTATCATTTTGGGCGTGTTACTAAACGTCCCTGTGGCTTAGTTTCCTCATCTGTAAAATGGCAATAATAACACCTGTCTGTACTGGAAACCATGTGGGGTGTCTTCCTAATTACAATAGCTCCCTAAATACTCCCCTCCCCAAAACATACGTAGAGCCCTCAACAACTTTGTTTGTACTATCAGTTGGGGAGATGCCTGACTCAAACCTGGACAATCAAATTGTTACTCTGAGCAGTCTGGACTTGGAATTGAGAAAATCTCATACTTTCTGGACTGATCTTAAACTTGAGGGTTCAGGGGTGGTCACATTCCTTCCACTCTATGGTTTGTGAAAATGAGGAAGAAGGTCAGCTGAGAGTGAAAGAGGACATGGATGTGAAAGTGAAGCAGAGGTGACACCTTGCACTTCATACTAAATCCCCCCTTTTGGCGATCAGAGTCCTACCCGACACACGACCTTATTAGGAAAGAGCTTAACCTGGAATAAAGCAAGTGCTCAATAAATAGCATTTTTAAATTGCTGTTCCCTTGGCTCACATCTGGGGTGGGCTTCCATTCAGGCACGGGTCTTATTGAGCTTCTTGGTTTCCATAGGAGAACATCAAGTTTCCTCAGGTGCTATAGACCAGAAAAGCTTCAATGTCTCTTTAACTGGCAGCACAAAATAGCTGCACCCCAAATTAAATCCAGGGAGGACGGTCATGCACCAACAACTGGGGAACACTTTGAGGGTTGCTTATGCTTCTTTGGGTAGGTAGCAACCCAGTCATTCCTGTTAAATGCAAGCAGGATTACACTTGGAAGCCCTGGGGAGCCAGATGACATTTAGTTTTCACTGAAAGTTTGTTTGTATGAACAAAGACAGACATTGTCTTTGTCTCTTATACTAACATGGTTGCTGTTTAATGTTGATTTGTTTACCTCCATCTCCCTCCACTAGAGTAGATGCCCCACAAATACCATGCCTGCCTGTTCACACCACATTCCCAGCATTTAGCACAGGGCATGGCAGACAGTACAAGTTAATAAGTAGTTTTCAAAAAATGAATGCAATCCTCTATTCACTAACATTAATACTCGCCTATAATCACACATGCAGGAAGCAGCCATGTGGACGTTTATCCAGCTCCAAAGCTGTGTCCTGTCTGCTGTTAATGCTCTTATGGAGCTTTCACTCTGGCAACTTAAAGATCCCACTGAGGGTCCTATGCAGACCTATCTTCAACCTCATGCTCCCAAAATCTCTTCCACTCTCCCATTCTTCTCTTTACCCCCACCGTTTAGTCAAAACCCCCATTTATTTATCTTTCTCTACCACGTGTTCACTTAATAATTATTGAGGGTTATAAACAACCATTATTGAGCACTAAAGACAAAAGATAAATGAGACTCCATCCTTGTCATCAAGATATAGGAGAAAAGTATAAAATAATGATAATAATAATTAGTTACAACATAGTATGATAAGTCCTATGATGAGATAAGTACTAAGAGAAAGTCATTCTCCCAGGGGTTAGGGTTGAGGAAAGTTCCGGAGGGGATATTTGGGCTGGGCTTTGTTAGCTAAAAAGGATTTGGACAGGCAGAAAGGGAAAGAGAAAAGGAATTTCAAGTTTAAGGAATAGCCTGAGCTGGGTTACCAAAGCAAGAAGTATTTGGCAAGGTACAGCAACCAGAGCAGCTCAGAGTGCCTGGGTGGAGGGGTCTGGGAGTGAGGAGCAAGAGAGGAGCCAGGGAAGCCAGCTGAGGCCCCACTGCCAAGACTCTGAAGGCCCCACTCAGTTCTGAGTAGCCCAAACAGTAAACTAAGCATATGCTTAGGGCACCAGCAAAACAGGGTACCTAATATAAAATCAGAAATGAGGACACTACAAAGAAATGAGTTTAATTCCAACATACCTTTCTGTTTTGTGTAATTTCAAAAAACATTTTCATTTCAGGCTTTAGCATTTTTAAAATTTTGAATTACATATTTGGACTGTCATTGTAACCTTTTCGATGTTTAGGGTCTCTCAAGGTTTCTATCAATCGGGCTCTGGCCCTGTTACATAAATTGACATCAACCAATCTCAGCTTTGGGTCAGGCAGAATTGAGTTAAGGCAGTTTGCAAAATTGCCTTATGAATGGCCTATAACTGTACCCCTTAACCCACCCAGGAGTACTAGTGATCTATGAGGTCAGTTGTTTGCCCAATGGACCTCTAACTGGAAGCACCTCAGGAACGATGACAAATGAAACACAACAGGAAGCGTGTCTTCCTATAGCCCCAGAATGAGGAACCAGGACCCCTAGTGAAACACCAAGTGCTCCACTTTTCAAAGGGAAGTCAACTCCATAAAGTGGCTTAGGGGCCTTTATAGGGCCAGGGGCCTATAAAAAGTTTGCAAACTGGTCCTGCTACCCCCAGCCAGCCCAGGCATCCCCCTTACCTCACATTAAGTAAGAAACTTGTGGGACAGTGTTCGTGGCCCAAAGTTATACATGTCCCCCACCCCGCCAACTTCCTGCCACCATTGGGGAGGGAAAAGAGCATATCCTCCCCTCCCTTCCCCCACCCGACTAAACAAGGGGAGTGTGTGTTTCAGAAAATCACTCATCTAGATTAGGAGTGTCTGCAAGAAGTGAGAAATGACTACAACCCCAACCCCACTCCCATCCCAGAGCTACAGGATGAGAGACATCCTAGAGGAGTTTAACATGTATAGCAGGAATCTGAATTCTCAGAAATGAAATTGGATGAGGTGAAGTGGAACTCTATCCCAAGAAAATTACATATATCATAGAGGCAAAGACCACCGTACCTGCCTAGGTGCCCAACAGCAGAGAGAATCATAGCAAGGCAGAGGAAGGCTGAGGTTACCTCTCTACTGCCAGCAGGCCACAGGGGAGCACCCCTGCTGGTTCTCCTACTGCCTCTCCCTGCCCTCAATTCCAGAAGTGCTAGGCCTGGAGGCAGGGAGGGGAGAAGTGAAAGAGCAGACTGCACCCTTGCTGCCTAGCATCTAGCTCCTAGATTGTCATTCTCTAAGGACATATTCCTCATGCCTAGCACGTGCCTGGCCCAGAGCAGACATTTAATACACTGCAAATGAATGAGTAAATGAAAATACACAATAAGGCCGGGAGCAGTGGCTCATGCCTATAATCCTAGCAATTTGGGAGTCTAAGGCAGGAGTATTACTTGAGGTCAGGAATTCAAGACTAGCCTGAGCAAGAGCAATATCCCTGTCTCTACAAAAAATAGAAAAATTAGCTGGATGTGGTGGTGGTGTATGCCTGTAGTCCCAGCTGCTTGGGAGGCTGAGGCAGGAGAATCACTTGAGCCAGGAGTTTGAGGCTGCAGTCAGCTATGATGATGCCATATCTCTGGACAGCAGAGTGAGACCTTGTCTCAAAAAAAAAAAAAAAAGAAAAGGAAAGAAAATACACAATAAAAGTTTGTGCCCATTTCCCCACCCTCCCCGCCCACTGCTTTTTCTCTGTCACATACAACCTTCCCAGTTTAGGAGGCTTCTTTGCTGGTCAGAGGAGGGTGTTCCCTTGGCGCAGAGCCTTCCTTAGGCAACGTGGCATTACCCAGGGTACATATAGTGGGTGGGTGTTCTCCAGAAATGTCAGTTTCTGGGTAGGGCTTGGGCTTCCACAATCCCTAGCCCCGCCCCTGGCCTTGCAGTGAGTGGAAGGGTATAAATTTCAACTGTTCTCAGCCCTGCTGCATTTTCACCAGAGATTTCCATCAGCATCATGAAGTTGGCTGGCTTCCTCCTCCTCGTGATTCTCATCACCTTCAGCCTACAGGTGCAGGAGCTTCAGGCTGCAGTGAGGCCACTGAAGCTTCTGGGTGAGTCTCATGCTTTGAATGAGGGAGCCAGGAAGTGGGACATCAGGGACCAGTGTGTGCAGGGAGAGGAGGGGAAGAAAGGAGAGAAGGAAAGATCTTTAAGGAAAGATCCTTAAACTCAGCTCCCCAGAGCAGAATCTCTCTTCTTCTGCCTCCACTTTCTCTCCTCCTTTCCCTGGTTCACCGCTCCATCTGGCTGTTTGCTCTTCTTCTCTCAGCCCCTCATCAGCCACCCCTCCAACTCCCTGCATCTCCCTCTCCCCAGCTTCTTCCTCTCTTGCTGCAAATAGATTGGATCGCCTAGAGAAAATATTTTTTTAATCTGTTAAATATTAATCATCTCAATCTCTTCTTTTCCTTTTACCACCAACATTCTCAAAGGAGCAATCTGAATTCTCTGCCCCATCACTCATTTTCCTCAACCCCTTTCAGATTGACTACAGAATCCACTCCTGCCCCATCACTCTCCTGAAACTTCTCTCCCAGATCCTGCTGACAAATCTCTTGACTCTGCTCAGCTGCCAAAGTCTTTAACCTCTGTAGCATATAACACTGTTTGTCACCCCCTCAATCCTCAAACTTTCTTTTCCCCCAAGTTATCTTGCATCATATTTTATTCTTCTCTCTAAATATTATTAGATTCAACTATTATCCTCTCTCTTCTTGCTCCTTCCCCCACATTAAACTGGTTGCCAAATACTGTCCACTCTTTGAAACTGTCTCTTGTGTATGTTCCTTCCTTCCCTTCCCACCTCTCATTCCCATGCAATATTTCCAGCCCTGATTACCCCACGCTTGGGCCATCGCAAGAGCTTCCTACAGCTCCCTCTGCCCCTCTCTTCTCTCTCCCTCCTGCAGTTTGCTTGCATATTGAATCCTGGTCCATTCTATGCTCTCACACCAGAATATTCTCCCCAAGCAAATGGCAATAATATCCCTCTCCTGGACTGTCAAACCAAATCCAAACTCCTAAGGTCCTTGAAATCTGCTAGCCCTCTGTAACTTTGTCCCCTGGTTACTTTTCCTGCTTAATTTCCAGCTGTTTCCTAACACTTATCCAGCCTTCCGTTTGCCATTCCTTCTGAATTCCTCATATTTCACATGGTGAGGAGTGAGGCAGAGGAAGTACCTAGGGTGCAAAATTTAAAGAGACACTCACTGTCAGGTTTGTGCAAGGGCCTCCTTAAATTGTGTGCCCTAGGCGCCCCCCTTGCTTCACCCTAATCCCAGCCCTGTTGAATTTTCCCCTTGCGAACTTTTGCTAGTAATTCTTTTCTCCTAATCCTCCACCATGCCCCTCAATTTTGTCTTAAAAAGATTCTCCCACTTCAAGACTCACCTTTTCTGATTCATCTAATTGGAAGTAATGTCATCTCCTCTGAGCTTCCCTAGTCCTTCGGAGATACCTCTCTCAGGACACTGGTCCCATACTGCTTTGCTTTTAGCAGCACATGCTGACTCTAAATTTAAGTCTTATCTCCATTGTTAGACTCCAAGCTGCTTGTCTTACATCTTTGTACTTTCTGAGTAATTTCCTCCATGCTTTAGACATGGTAAGAAATCAACAGATATATACTTAATGAGCAGCCAAACTGCTATGAGTGGGATAACGGTCTTCAATCTTCTCAAATCAACAAATCGACAACAGCTACTAGAAGCATGGAGGGATAGTTCTGATTTTCTCTGAGGTTCACAGATACATTGTAGACATCCCACCAGTGCCCCTTCTCATCAATCACAGTACTATTTCTCTTTGAGCCTGGACAACGTGCCTGAGTATTCTAGACACATCATCAGATAGCCACCTCTATTGATTGAAGTTAACACTGGAGAATGAACCTCATTTCCCCTGCTGGATCCAAGGGCCCCATTTTACAGATGAGGAAACAAAGTCCCAGAAAGGTCCAGAGACAGAATCAGGTAAAGAAATTCCCAATAATAGCTGAGTAGCCAATCAAAGCACAGCACACCTTCATCCAGATCTCTGCATACGTTTTGCTAGAAGCCCCTGTGAGGTCTTAACCAGCTTTTTTTTTTCCCCAAAATATTAAGGGAGTACAAATGTGTTTGTTACATGGGTAGCTTTTATAATGCTTAAGTCAGGTCTATCAGTGTGCCCATCACCAGAATAGTGTTCATTGTACCTGTTAGATAGGTTTTTACCCCTCCCCTCCTCCTCTTCACCCCTTCTTGATTTCCAATGGCATTTACTTTTCTCTGTGCCCATGTGCCCATTGATTAGTTCCAAATTATTAGAACATGTGGTGTTTGTTTTTCCATTCCTGAGATACTTCGCTTAGGATAATGGTCTCCAGTTCAATTCAAATTGCTGCAAAAGACATTCATTTGTTCCTTTTATGACTGAGTAGAACTGCATGGTATACATATACCACATTTTGTTAATCTACTCATAAATTGATGGTTACTTAGGTTGACTCCACATCTTTGCAACTGTGAATTGTGGTGCAATAAACATTCAAGTGCAGGTGCCTTTTTGATAAAATGACTTCTTTTCCTTTGGGTAGATACCCAGTAGTAGGATTGTTGGATCAAATGGTAGGTCTGCTTTTAGTTCTTTGAGGAATCTCCATACTGTTTTCCATAGAGGTTGTACTAATTTGCAGTCCCACCAACAGTGTATAAGCATTCCTTTCTGCATCCACACCAGCATCTATTGTTTTTGGACTTTTTAATAATAGCCATTCTGACAGGGGTAAGGTGATATCTCATTGTGGTTTTAATTTGCATTTCCCTGATTATTAGTGATGTTGAGCATTTTTTTCATATGTTTGTTGGCCATTTGTCTATCTTCTTTTGAAAAGCTTCTGTTCATGTCTTTTGCTCACTTTTTAATGGGATTATTTGTTTTTTTTCTTGTTGATTTCTTTGAGTTCTTTGTAGATTCTGGATATTAGCCCTTTATCAGATGTATAGTTTGTTAGTATTTTCTCCCATCTGTAGGTTGTCTATTTGCTTTATTGATTATCTCCTTTGCTGTGCAGAAGCTTTTTAATTTAATCAAGTCCCACTTATTTATTTTTGTTGTTGCTGTAATTGCCTTTTGGGGTCTTAATCATAAATTCTTTGCCTGGACTGATGTCTAGAAGAGTTTTCCTACATTGACTTCTAAAATTGTTATGATTCTGTGCCCTACGTTTAAGTCTTTTGTCCATCTTTAATTAATTTTTTTTGAAAGTGGTGAGAGATGGGGGTCCTGCTTCATTCTTCGGCATGTGGCTACCCAATTTTCCAAGCACCATTTATTGAATAGGACGTCTTTTCCCCAGTGTATGTTGTTGTCTGCTTTGTCAAGGATCAGTTGCTTGACAAGCTTTCTAGATCTACTTCATTTCTCCTCAAAACCAACTTTGATACTCTGGGAACATGGGGAGCCTCTGCTCAAATCAGGAGTAACTCCTTGAAATTTGGAGATATACTCTTCATGTGAGGATCAGTTTCACCATGTGGGACAGCAGAAGGAGCTTGGCAAATCTGGGCCAGGCACTTCTGTACCTGCTGGTGGGCAAGACACCTCTGTGAGCCCCAGCTGCCACATATATAAATGGGGCTAGTAAGACTCACTGCATAGGGTGACTACAAGGCACCCTTGATGGCACTTGATAAATGTGAGTCTCCCCTTTTCTCCACTCCATTCCCTGCAGAGTGGGGAAGTAAAAATATTTAAGTGGGCTTCTTTGCACTGCCCCTCCATGAACGCAGTTATCCCCATCTCTAAAGTAGGCCTTACTTTTTTGAGATTATGTGAATGTATTGTTTTTAACCGGAATATATAAGACACTAATGAGTATTATTCTGCCAGTAATCATTTACACATTATATTACATATTGAACTAAAAGTAAAGAGTGGAACTGACTCCTTAATCAAGGGCTGTCCTCCCAGAACCTGCATCTAAAGCATGATGGTTTTCAGCTGGTCTGTTCTTCCACAGGCACCTGCGCCGAGTTCTGCCAAGGTGACTGGGACTGTGAGCTGGGGGAGCGCTGTGTCAGCAATGGGTGTGGCCATATCTGTGCTTCACAATAAGGACAGGTAAAATCAACAGGCCCTTTCTACTTCCCCAAACCTTGCACATCCCACGTGGGTTGTACACTTGGCCCCAATGGGACTTTCCAGAAATGGGTGGGACAGAAACCTACCTATCTCCCTCTTCACTCACTCTTCCCAAGAAAAAGATTCATCTGTTGCAAGAAGGTGGTTTCCAAACCTTTAAAATGATTTCCTATGCCAGTATATCCTGGAGAAAAATCAGACTATCTATTTGAGCAAAAAGATAAAAATCACACATAATCCCCCAGCCCAAAACAATGTGCTTAACATTTTGGTGCATGTTTTAAACATACACACATATATTTATATAAAAATGAAATAATCTTGTACTTATTCTGATTTCTTGATTATTTCACTTAAAAATAGCAATCAAATGACTTTTAATATCAATACTGATGTTTCTATCCCATCATCTTTAATAGCCTTATAGAAGTCCATCATATGTTTATATACTTAGCAACCTCTACTGGTACACATTTAAGATATTTCTTATTTTTGCATTATTAATATGGCTATAATGAATACTAAATTTGTATACATGCCCTTATTAACTTCCTTGGGATAAATGCTAAGAAGTAAGATTAATGACCATTTTAAGTATGCTAATTTTAAGTCTTTGATGTGCATTGCCACATTGACCTATGAGAACCTCTCTCCTATGAAAATATTTTAGGGGCCTCACATGATATTTTCAGTAGCCATTAATTGAAAAAATGCATAATGAAAGCTACCAAAATTCAGTGCTTATTATAAATTAAGTTGTATTAAACACAACAGAATCAGCATATACTTTAAATATAAACCATTTGAGTTCAGAATGTATTATTTGTCCAATCCACCTACAGTCCTTGGGGTACTTAGACCTTGCTGGCTCTTTGCAGGAACTACTGATTTCCAGAATTGGGAACTGTTGCCTCTCAATTTTATTTTGTGGATCCAGGTCCCCAAAACAGCAGATCTCAGGCATAATTTTTTTATCTATTTCTCAGATGAAGAGTTATCTTAAGAATCATCGTCATCTTTCTTTAATAACTGCTCATCCCTTCCTGGAGTTCCTACCTTCAAAGATGTGACTGTTTGGAGCTCCTTGACCAGGAAGACAGTCGAAAATGGGGGCCTGTGGATGGAGATTGTAGAGGTGTAGGGGGAATAGAAGAGGGGGTATTTCTTTTAATAAATCATCATTAAAAGCATCTATACTACGTGAGTTATTTGGTTAGAGGAGAGGAGGAGGAGGAGGGGGATAGATAACATTTGTTGAACTATGAACCAGGACCATGTTAAACTCTCCCCAGGCATCATCTAAGTCATCCTTATAACAACCTTGTGACTGCACTTATTATCACCACCATTTTATGTGTGAGGACACTGAGGTTTGGGGTAATTTGCTCAAAGTCATATAGCAGATAAGTGTCAGGGCCTAAACTATAATCCATGTCAAACTCCATATAAGGCCTATGCATTATAGCATAGTGGTCAGGAGCTCTGACTCTGAATTTCAAACACAGGCTCACCACACAGCTGTGTGGCCTTCAATGAGTGTCCTAATCTTTCTGTGCTTCAATTTTCTCAGGTAATTGGTATATACCTCATAGAGCTACAAAGATAAAAGAAGTTAGTTCATGTACAATGTTTGGCATAGTGCCTGACACACAGAAAGCATTCAATAAATGTAAACTACAATGATTATTATCACAGTAGTCTCCCCTTATCCAAGGGGGATATAGTCTAAGACTACCAGTGGAAGCCTGAAACCTTGGATAGTACCAAACTAGTTATATACTGTGTTTTTTCCTATACAAACCTACGATAAAGTTTGACTTATAAATTAGGCAGAGTAAGAGATTAAAAACAATAACTAATAATAAAATAGAGCAATTATAACAATACACCAGTATCACTACTCTTGTGCTTTGGGGCCATTATTGAGTAACATAAGGGTTACTTGAACACAAGCACTGCAATACCGCAACAGTGGATCTGATAACCAAGATGGCTGCTAAGTGACTGACAGGTTTTGCATGTTTGGCCCCTCCGAATCTCATGCTGAGATTTTGATTCCCATTGTTGAATGTGGGGCCTGGTGGGAGGTGTTTGGGTCATGTAGGTGAATCCCTTGTGAATGGTTTTGTGCCCTCCCCACAACAATGAGTGGGTTCTCACTTGATTAGTTCACACGAGAGCTGGTTGTTTAAAAGAGACTGGCACCACCTCCTCCCTTTCTTGCTCCCTCTCTCACCGTGGGACACACCTGCTCCCTCTTTGCCTTCTACCTTGATTAGAAGCCCCCTGAAGCCCTCACCAGAAGCAGATGCTGGTGCCATGCTTCTTGTACAGCCTGCAGAACCGTGAGCCAAATAAACCTCTTTTCTTTTTCAATTACCCAGCCTCAGGTGCTTCCTTTACAGCAATGCAAATGGACTAATACAGTGAGTAAGGGCAGGCAGCATATACGGCATGGATACACTGGACAAAGTGGTGATGAATGGGATGGAGCTGGATGGCGCGAGACTTCATACTACTCAGAATGGCACACAATTTAAAACTTATGAATTCTTTATTTCTGGAATTCTCCATATAATATATTCAGAATGCAATTGGTAGCACGTAACTAAAACTGAGGAAAGTGAAACTATGGATAAGGAGGGACTATGATATTACCAAATAGATAGGCTGATGAACCTTAGCCCTAATTTTATGAGACTACAGAACAGAACCCAGGGCCAATCCTCCTTCCTAGCCTCTCCTAGTTCAAAGTGTAATCTGGATACTGAAATTAAGCCTCTCTCTTCTGGTTTTTCCCATCACAAAATGTGGGAGATAAAAAAATGGGCTTATAATTTCCTGTCTACGTTCTCCACAATCACAGATTTAAGATTCAGCTGGCCTGGATTGCAATCTGATTTCAACCAATTTACTGCCTGTGCGACCCTTGAAAAACCATTTAAACTCTCTAGCATAATTTCCTTAACTGTAAAAAGAGGAAAATAATAATATCTACCACATTTGGGTGCTAAGATTTATAGAATTTTATAGTTTACAAAGCATTTTCAGAAACATTCCTTTTGATTTTCACATCAACCAATGGATGGAAAATAGGGGGCCCTGAATAAATAATTAGCAAATTCATTCATCTGTCAACAAGTATTGCAGAGCACCTACCACATCCCAGGTTCTGTGCTAGCACTGGGGATACAAGATTGAACAGGACGAATGGGATCTGTGCCTTCGTGAAGCTCACATTCTAGAGGAGGAAACAGATAATAAGTAAACAAGATAACTATAGATTATGATAAATGTTCTGAAGGAAATAAACAAGGATGTGAAATAGAGCAGGGGTGCACAAGCCTACTTTAGTTAGGACGATCCAAACTCTAATGATGTCCAAAAACGAAGTCTTGAGAGGGTTCCAAACACAAAAGAATGCAATTCCAGAGTAAGTTCCAGATCATCCAATGCAGAATGTTAAAAAGGAAATGGCTGTGAACTTGCTTAGCACCCCTTAAAGCCCCTCAGTCACTGTAGGACTAAGAAAATAATGAGAATGAATACGAGGTGATGATGTGTGAAGAGATTTTCTTGGGAGAGAACTTTTCCAAGCTGTACGTTCCCACAGTTTCAGGATAGGAGGTGAGAGTGGGGAGTACTACTGTCTAAACTCAAGCCAATGCAGGGGGCCTTCAAAGGCCTCATTGAAAGCTTGAGATATGTTTCTTTCAGTTGGTGACCACCACGGAGTAGGAATGTTCATTTCTTTAGAAGAACTATACTGCCATCCACAATGGTACATTCTATCAGGACTCAACAGACCAGCATTGGTATACTGTATTTTACAATTTGTGGGTCATTCAGTCTTGAACAACACTATGTGTGGGTCATCCATGTTGCAACCTAGGATGAACCACATCAAACCCAGATACTTCCTACAGTCTCTTCACACCTCCTCCACCTTGGTGATGAGCAGGCCTCCCATCTAGCCCGATGTGTTGGCTATCTCTTAAACACTATTTGAAATACTCTTGGTCTTGCACTCTTATTCTAACCACTGCTACAGCAATCAGTTTCTCTCAGGCACCTCTGGCTTAGCACAGGTATAACTTGTCAGAGCCTTGCCTCAGGCAGGTTCCCTAGTATCCCACACTCCTCACTTCTGCCTCAGGGTTTCTCTGACTATGTAACATGGGACTCCTGCAGGAACCACCAAGCACTGATGTATGCTCAACCCAGAAGCGCCAGAGCATGAGTGCCTGGTGGGGCAACACTTGACAATAGAGGTCAAACGTTGACATATAAATGCTTTGCCCTTCCATTCTCCAGGAGAGGGGTTCTGAGAGCAGTTCACAAGGCTTCTCAGAAAATCCTTGCAACAGTCAATTCAATAGCACATATTAGTATTGATTCTTCTTCCTTCCTTGTTTAGTCCTGAATAAATCACTCCCCTATTAACCTTGTCTGGGGCTCTGCTTTCAGGAAACCCATATTAAAATGTCCAGTGACTAGGTTTCAGTTTCTGACCTTCTCTGAACAAATGTTTGAATAATATCACAAATACACACATAGGCATGCACAAATACAACATAAACAGGGACACAGTCCAAGAATAAGAAATAATATATAAACATAATGGAATCTAAACCCAAACATTTCTCCCCAAAGTCAACAGAGAACTAGCTCTGCTAAAGCATACCCCTAGTTTTCATTGTTGAACAGATGTGTTTTATTCTCAGGATAAAACATGACTTCAAGGATTTCCCTAAGAGCTAGCGGTTAGGATTTGCTTTATATTTGCATAACTCAAAAGCCCTAGAGATGGTTTACCCATTCAGCCCAAAAGCTAAAGTCAAGCCTTCACCTCTTGGATGGCTGAAAACTATTCACAGCTTTTAAAATGGCTAGTTTATTTTTCAGCTTCTTGCCTTTAAGGTTTCCAAAAATCTTGGGGTGTCTGGCCACCCTTAGGCACGTTATATTTTACATGATTCAGCTGGAACTCCAAAATTACTTTTCTAGTGGGATGAGGTACTTCATGATCCACGGGAGGGTTCACACTGGGAAAGGGGAACAAAGAGTGCAGTCAGCTGTCGGTTAAGTAGGGAAAGCTGCCCTATATTCCATTGGCTAGATTGTAATGACATAGCCACAGCCACCTGCTGGATTTATTCCGGGTGGTTTTGTGCCTGGGAAAAAATCAGGGGGCTGTAATACTATGTAAGAAGGATGTCTTACAACTAGCGGTTTTTGCTACTGCCCTCCACAACAGGCCCTCTCCAACTTCAGCCCAAATCTGTAACTCCAGTATTAAATAGAGTGCTGTCAGCCCTACCCAGGGACAAACTTTCTGGGAGGACAGAGACCTCACTTTTCAGTCAGGGCTAAAGGAGGGGTAGGCGGCGAAAAATCTCCAAGCTAATTTCTGACAAGCATTTGCAGAATACCAGTCTGACGGGTTCGGTAGTCATGGAAACCCGGCTGCGTACTGTCCGGTCCTAATAAGGCATTTCCGGTACTAGCGCGCAGAGCCAGGGAATGCCCCGGAAGTATTTCCCTGTGACCCTATATAGAAAAGATGGCGGCGGTGCAAGTTGCTGGCACGGTGCTATGCGGGCCGCCGCGGGAAGCGCCACCGGAGCCGCCACGGGAGCCAACCCCAGAACAAGACAATGGGTTCCGACGCTTGTCGGCCAGGCTCTGTGCCCTGCGTCCGGATGACAGCAGCTCCGCCCGCACCGAGATCCACTTGCTCTTCGACCAGCTCATCTCTGAGAACTACAGCGAGGGCAGCGGCGTGGCCCCGGAGGTAGGCGGCGCGCTCGTGGGAGGGCGGGTGCTGCGCCTGCTGGCCCGGGCCCCACCCTTCAGGGAACCAGCTGCTGGCCCTTTTCCGTCTGTTCCTACCGCCACGCTCCCCAGCTCTGGATATTTTAGTTTCAGGCTCGCTCGCTCCCTCCGAGTGTGGCACATTCTTTTGTCTTTCTCCACCTGAGAGGCGCTGCTTGGCAGTGCTTGGCAGACGCGCATTTTTCAAAACCCACTTGATAACTTCTGCTCTGACAATACGTCAGGGCTCATCTCTGGTACTACCCGCCTGTTCCGCTGGCTCTACTCCCTCTCTAAAACACTTTGTTGACAAAATTCATTACCACTGTTTATTGCGTACTTGGTACGCGGACCACGTGCTGTACTTTATTGTGCCCGGTTCTAGGAATCTTAGAACGTGGGTACGATTAGGTCTTTTTTACTAATGAGAATACTGAAGCTCGTACAAGTCCAATGTCATATTGCAGGCAAGTGACAGAGTTCGGATTGCAACCTAAGTCTGTCACAAAGTCTCTATATTTTCTGTTCCCGCGCACCCCTGCGTCCTCTTTAGAAGTTCTTTTCACTCTGAGTAATCTTATTCACACACATCATCAGGCCTTGAATTACTGAATTCACTGAACTTTTGACCTAGTCATACGTGGCCTTCTAGGAAAGACAGTGGTAGTGCAAATTGCAAATTGCACAGGCATCTCAAACTGAACAGTTCCTAAATATGAATACATGATGTCCAAACACACACTCCATCCCACCCCTCCAAGACACACATGCACAATCCACCAGGTCACACAAGACACACCTGTGCTTCCGCTTTCCTCCCTCCCAGATCCTATCCAATCCAGGTTCTTCAGAATCTGTCTCATATGTATTTCTCAGTCCATCCCCTCCTCTCTATTCCCGTTGCCAGCACCGTAGGCGTCAGGCACGGTGACTCTTGCCTGCACTGTTCACTGGTCTCCTCTAACTGATCTGCCGTCAGTCCACCTCTTCTCCAAGCCAGTCTTTGCTCTGCTGCCAGAGTGATCCTTTTTTTTTTTTTCCTTTTGGTAGGAAAAAAATTGATCATAAAAAGTAAAAATCTGATTTGGGAAGGTCTTCAATATATATCAGTAAATGGCTGAAGTTGCAGAGTAATTCATACAGTATGAGACCAATATGAAGCCAGAGGAGGAATTTTAAAATATGTGTATGTTTATATATGCAAAGAAAAAGGTCTGAAAGAGGTTATAACAGAAAAATATGGTGTGTGTCACTAGGGATCAAAGTGAGATCAAGGAAATAGATGGGAAACTTTTACTTGTATAACTTGATATTTTTGCAACAAAAATTTGTGCCTTTCCAGTCTCCTCTCCTGTTACTTCTTTTGTGCCCTATGTGCAGTCATTTAAAACTTGCTGTACTTTAAGCACCTACTGGTGTTTCGAGTCTCCAAGTCTTTGCATGCACCATCCCCTTTGCAGTGTTTTTTGATGCCTTGTCTATGGCAAATTTCTACTCATCTTTCAAATCATTACAGACTCTGCTTTAAAATCACCTCCACAAGGCCTCCCTAATTACTGTTTCCTCTTAGAGTTCTTATTTAGGTCTTTCAGCACTTAATCACCTTATTTTAATTATTTATATGTATTTCTCTCTCCCTCACTAGATTGTGAGCTCTTTGAGGTTCAGGAACATGTTTGTTTTCACTTTGGAGCCCAAGGACCTAGCACACTATCTGACACATAGTAGGTGCTCAGAGCCTTTTTATTCAATAAACATCAGTGGATGAATGAATAATATGATTTGCAAATAGGTGCCTCTTTTTTTCCCCCAGAATTCCCTAATTATACATAAAATTCATACAAGTGTCATGTCTGATTTTCCCAATGGCATTGAAAATCTGGTTCACTTACTTTTTGGTATTTTTAACTTCGGTGTGTGCTTTTATATGCTGGCAGCCTTTCTTTGGTTATGTAATTATACTATGTCTACATATATAGAGACTGAAGTATTTAGTCTGACAAAAACCGTATTGATTCTTTTCATTATTTTTTTAGCACATCCTAGTTTTGTTCTATCGTTTCTGTTTTCTTTTTTTTCCTACTTTCTGCCTCAGATTTCATCTTTCCCCATTCTTGAGTGTGAACATTCACTTTTATTTTCCCATTTGGCTGTGTTTGGGGATTTTCACTTGGCTACTTGGCTAATAACCATATTACCTTTTCTTTGTCTTTTTTTTTTGGTAGGATGTTAATGCTC
Organism: Propithecus coquereli; assembly: GCF_000956105.1. Classification (NCBI taxonomy): domain Eukaryota; kingdom Metazoa; phylum Chordata; class Mammalia; order Primates; family Indriidae; genus Propithecus; species Propithecus coquereli. The sequence continues at coordinate 1,173,984 of NW_012148519.1, forward strand.
TTCTTGTCCAAGCTTGCCGATTGGTGCCTCTTAACCAGAATCATCTTGTCAGCAAAGTGTCTCAGCTTATCCACCATTTACTTAATAGATTACAGGTAATCGTGTGTAGCATTAGAATTCAGATCATGCACTCTGAGAGTAAGTAAATGCCTTTGGAATACTACATCTATGGTGGGTATGCTAGCCTGGTTTTGTTAGATGCTATAGGAAAAGCAAATGCCTTAATAAGAATGATATGAAAACAAATATAGCTCTGGCCAAAATTATTTTGTACAATTCTACAAGTGTGTCTATTAGAAATATTCTTTTCTGTTTGGTTCAAGAAACCAGTATCATTCAGGGTCCCCAGTCTTCGAATTTTTGGTGGAAGATGTATTTGACCAAAATATATCTAAGAATAAATTGAAATGATTCCCTATCTCTTTCGCACCAGTATATCTCCCCTTTCCTGAAGCTACTATTTTTGTGGTCTGCTTTTGATCCTCATAAAACATAAGAAGTAGCTCTGGGGCGAGGGGACATCAGGATAAAAAGACCCTAGTTGTTTATATCAAGGTCTATCCTACAGCTTCCCTCTCTCCAGAACCTTTTCCAACTTGCTAAATAAATCAAATGTCTTTTGGGGAACAGTTCAGAAATTAAGATTGTTACCACATGAATATGTAAATAAATAAAGAGCACAAAATGTGTCATTTAGCGTTATGTGAACAAGAATGCTTTTGGCTATAAGAAACAGAAAAGCCAACCCAGCATGGCTAAACAGTAAAAATATAAAGAAAAATCATCATCTTACATAACAAGTCCCAAAGGAGACAACTTTAGGCACCCTTAATAAGAGGCTAACTAGCATCTTTCCATTCCGCTATCCTCAGTTTGTGGGTTATCCTCAGCTAGCATCTCTTACAGTTGTGAGTCGGCTGCCTCAATTCTAGGCATCCCATGCAGAATAAATGTATACTATTCGGCAGAAGCAAAAGAACTGTTTATTTCGTGTCTCTCTTACTTAAGAGAGAGGAAACTCATCCTATAACCTCTCCAGCAGACTCCCCAATATCTCACTGGAGAGACTTAGGTGGTCATATAAACAACTTTCTAAACTAGTCTCAGAGGGGAATAGTCTTACCATGAGTGGCTAAACCAGTGGTTTCAACCTTGACTGCACGTAAGAATCACTTGGAGGAGGACTGAAGCTCCCCAGAAGATTACAACGTGCAGCCAAAATTGTCTTACATCAGGGTTTCTCAACCTCAGCACTATTGATACTTTGGGTCAGGTAATTGTCATGGCGGCTGACTTGTGCATTGTAGGATGTTTAACAGCGTCCTTGGCCTCTGCCCTCTAGAGGCCAGTAGCACCTCTCCAATTGTGACAGTCAAAAATGTCTATAGACATTGACAGATGTTCCTTAGGGGTTAAGATTGCCCCTGGTTGAGAACCATTCTTAGACTAATTAGCATTTACCTTTGGGTCTCACATGGAGAGGTGGGCATCCAAATGAAATCAATACTCTGCCAGCACGGAAGGAGGAAATGAATGCTGCTAGGTAACCAGCAGTGTCTGCTTCATGAAATATAGCTGTTTTCAAGTTTAGAATTTTTCAAACTGATGTGGAGCGGCTTCTGTATATTTACTATTCTCATGTATATTATCTTTGTAACACTGGCAATTGGAAAAGTTCCTGATCGCATGTGGTACCTATATTCCTTAACCAACTTTCTAGCATTTGATACCAGTTTGTCTCAGTTGTCCATGAATTTATGCTTGGATTAGCCTGGTCTATCTTAACAAGATGATCAACTTTTCAATGGCAGGGATATTCCTCTCTTTATGTTCTATTCCCCATACCATGCTAGAGACAGAGTAGCTATTTAGCAGATATATCTATTCATTATGTATTTGTTGAGTATTTTACTGTGTATAAGGCAATTTCATTGAATTAAATTTCAGTGGATTGAGTCTCATATCTGTGTGTTTACAGCTGCCAATGTCTGGTTAATTCAATGAGAAGTTACGAGGTTCTACTTTTGAGTAGAGGGACTAACGGGAAAAAGTAAGCAAGACCCTGGGACAAGGAGAAGGGCCCTATCTTGATCAAACTTCCAAGCCCTTTAGAGTGGATCCTTTTGACACAAAAAATAGACACACTCTGTCTCTCTTACACAGCTTGATTCACATGAGCATTCCTGTCTGTAAAAGCATAAAAACATTTTTTAAATGTTAGATTATATATGTATATTTTCTCTGTTGGTAGGTGATTGTTGATGAACAGAACCTGGATTTCCTGTTGGCATATACTATTTCAGCTATTCAACAGTGTAGTTCCTGGACACACGTGGAAATTCTTCAAGCCCTGGCAGCTCTGGTTTACTGCAATGGCTCAAAATGTCAAAAGGTAATTTAAACTGTGTTCTGTCTTTCCTTTGAAAGGCTAGGAGCACAGGCTCAGGAGCCAACAGACCTGTGTTCATGTTTCTGTCCTGCCACTAATGAGACGTGTAATCTTGAGCAATCCTTACTCAACCACTCTGAGCCTTGTTTCCTCGTGTGGAAAATAGCTGCTCTGAGGATGAAGTGAGACAATACTTGTCAGGTGCTCGGCACTCAGTAAATATTAATCATTATTATTGTCATGCCCATGAGCGATACAGCCAAGACTAAAAAGCATCAGCAACTGCCTAGGCTTGGAGTGATGATCCTTATTGATGTCCTTTGGCATATCTTTGCATACCCATCTGAGAGATTTACCTAAAAGCTAGTCTTTTGGTACTTAATTGCTCTTTAGTTTAAAAAGATGAATTCTGTGTAAGGAGTAATATTTTCTCTAGAAGCTTTTCTTTGACCAACATTGCCTGTTATTTTGTTTTAGTACCTCCCAGACTTGCTAGGCAAGACTGGACTCTTGATGAAGTTGAGTGACTTGGCTCAGTCTGATCCTGAAGTCAGGAGAGCTGCAGTACATTGTATGGCAAACTTATGTCTCAGGTATGTGGATCCAAGTAGGTTTCCCAGCAGTAATAAGATAGGGCCTCTCTTGGGCCCTTTGTAGGTGGTTTCATTCGTCTGAAGCCAGAGCCAACCTAGAAAAATAACCAACTTTGCATTTCCCATGTACTTTGCTAATAAGATTATCTTATATTGTTAATTTTAATATTGCTTATAAAAAAGTTTATAAAGAAATGAAGGGAAAAATATCCCTATAATATGGTAAGAGTGCAGACATCAAAGTTTTTATTTTCTTTCTTTTCTTTTTGAGACAGAGTCTCACTCTGTTGCCCAGGCTAGAGTGCCGTGGCATCAGCCTAGCTCATAGCAACCTCAAGCTCCTGGGCTCAAGCAATCCTACTGCCTCAGCCTCCCGAGTAGCTGGGACTACAGGCATGTGCCACCATGCCCGGCTAATTTTTTCTATATATTTTTAGTTGTCCGATTAATTTTTTTTTTTTTTTAGTAGAGACAGGGTCTCGCTCTTGCTCAGGCTGGTCTCGAACTCCTGAGCTCAAACGATCCGCCCACCTCAGCCTCCCAAAGTCCTAGGATTACAGGCGTGAGCCACCGCGCCCAGCCAGTTTTTATTTTCTGTTGGTATAAATTCTAACGATTAAGTTTTTAAGGGGATATATTTATATGAATTTAACCTCTGATATTTGTCTGTTGAGGCCAATTTCTACTCTAAGAAGATGGTACCAATCCCAGCTGCCTACTGTAAATTCATGCAGTATGCAATAGAAAATGAGTAGCACAAACTTGAACTTGTCTCCACATAGCACAGTGTTGTCCAGTGGCTAGGAAGGCAGGTTGAGCTGTGTGATTCTAGCTTGACAGGACCTGTCTGCATTATTTCCCTCTTAGAACTGAAAAAAAGAACTAAAAAAGATTTCTCTTTGTCTGTACTTCTACTACAAACTTTGGTAACCTTTCCCTGTGGAAACCACTCTTCCCTTCTTCATTTTCATTTTAGCCTTGTACCTGTCCCATAACAGCAACTAATTGACCAAAGTGAAAAATTTTACATAGACAGTTACATTTAAGGGTATAGTCCAACTCTGTTGGTCTGTGTTACTGCTATTCTTAATTCTTTTGCCAGCCCCAATTCAAAGGATACTGAGTTTGAGTTGTTTTCTCTGTATGTGTTTTAGTGTGCCAGGACAGCCATACTTGGAAGAGCCCTACCAAAATATCTGCTTCCAAGCTTTCTTGACCACTTTACAATCTCCAAAATCACCTGATATGGATGATATCACATTTTGCATGGTAAGTAGACTGTAACTGATCTTATGAATGTTGCAGGTGTGTCTAGAAACAAGAGAATAGAGGCTGTTATTAAAGAGTTTAATTTGGCTGCTGTATTAGTTTTGTCTAGAGATATGTGCATAAATGGAATGTTTATAACCTAAAAAGACTGCATCATACCTTTTGGGTTTAAATTTCAAGAAATTGTTTTTATTTGTTTTGTTTTGCAAATCTAGGTTTTTAAAGAAAACTGTCTTTATTCCTTTTCCTCCTGAGTATAAAAACAATGCAGTTTTTTTTTTTTTTTTGGAGACAGAGTCTCACCGTGTTGCCTGGGCTAGAGTGCCGTGGTGTCATCCTAGCTCACAGCAACCTCAAACTCCTGGGCTCAAGCGATCCTCCTGCCTCAGCCTCCC
>NW_012148519.1:1178999-1208615 GCF_000956105.1 Propithecus coquereli
TCGAACTCCTGAGCTCAAACAATCCGCCTGCCTCGGCCTCCCAAAGTGCTAGGATTATAGGCGTGAACCACCGCGCCCGGCCAACAATGCAGTTTTAGGCTAGTGGCTGTCTTTAAGATGAAAGGGAAGAGAGTGGATTTCAGCAATATCTGAAATACTGTATTTCTTTTTTCAAAAATCTGATGCAAAAGACAGTTAACATGTTTTAAATTCAGAGTGACACATTTCAAACATTATAGATCTAAGACAGTGAAAGTTCCTTATAGTCCCCTGCTCAGATGTCACCATTGGAGACAATTTTTTCTATGTGTCCTCAGATTTTTTCTATGTATATTAATAAATGAAGTGGGATCACATTTAATATGCTGTTTTGTAATTTCCTAATTTTGTTAAAACTTGATATTGCTTGGACACCTTTTCAGTACTTATTAATATACCTCATGCTTTCTAACTGCTATAGCTGGGAGACCTTGGGCACATTACTTCTTGGAGCCTCCATGTTCCTCTTTGAAATGGGACTTATAATATGACTACATTGTGGAGTTCTTACGAGAAATATATGAAATAAAGCATTTAAAGTGCTTGGCAGAGTGCCTGTTCAGTTGCACATTTAGCAGGGGGTTAGCTTCTTACACAATATAATCATTGTCATTATCATCATAATTGAGGGAAATTGAAGTTTTTTTCAATTTTTCCATTATTTCAAACAAAGCTGCAGTTCATATCCTCCTAATGTGGGGAGTATTTCTTAAGGGCAGAGCCCTAGAAATGAGATTAGTGAGTCAAGAAATCAGTCTTGGTCAGAATTGCTGTCCAGAAACCAAGTTTTTATCATTTATTATCTGCTCCCACATATATTCCTTGCCTTTAGGAGCTGCTCAGGTTGCCATATTACAGAGCTTCCCCACTCTCGTCTCAGCTGCCACTTTGTCATTTCTTACCACATTCTTCTCACTAAACATCTTTCTTTTTTTTTTTTTCTTGCTCACCATTTGTACTTACTGGTTTATAAGCATGTACAATGAGACCACTCATTAAAAGTGCTCTTTTCTTCTAGAAAATACTTCAGAGTAGTTCATCAGGTCTCTTCTCTGAATCTTCATCTCTGATTTGTGTGTGTGTATCTATCTATCTAAAGGTTTTTTCATCATCCAGATACTTTTTCCATCTTAAGTGGTTCTAGAAAATTAATCTCTGGACAACCAGATTTTATTCTGTCTTCTAACTTCGTCTCCTTTTCCCCCCTAGTTGTTACAAAATGCATTAAAAGGTATACAATCACTTCTCAATGGTGGGAAGATGAAACTGACACAGACTGATAAACTTGGAGCTCTTCTAGCTGTGCTAAAGGTAAGGCAAGTCTTCATTAGGATTAGTGTCTTTGTTAGTTAAACCCCAGGCATGAGAACCACTTTATATCATCATTCTAAGGCTAACTTTAAGATATTAAAAGTTCTTATAATATTTTGAGAGAGTGGAATAAAATGTTCATATACTTAAAATTAAGAATAGAAAATAAATCTCGATTTAATAAATGTATCAAAATTTTAAAATTATGAATAGGTTGTGACTAGGATCTATAGATAATTATAGATTATCTTGTACCTGCTGATACCTGTTTGTAATTGTAAGAAGAGCCAGGGCTTCTCCTTGGCTTTCTTCTCCAAGTAGCAGGCAGGCCGGCCAACCAAGACACGTGTCTGCAAGCAGCTTCTGAGCCTATCAGTCACTGGGAAAGTCAGGTCAGCCTCCTGGGGACCAGCTGTCTTCAACAGGAAAGAGTAAGAAACTTTGTGCTGGCCTCGGGTAAATACTATGTGTGACAGTCTAGTTCTATCATGACTAAATTTTAAGTCTTTCTCTATGCCATTTCTCCTACTCCCAAATAAGAGAGACAGATCGATAGCTAGATGTGGAGATAGCTGGTAAATAATTCTGTTTTATGATTTATGTTTTGTGTGTGTATTTCTTTATTTATCATTATTAGAAATCCATGTTTCATGGGCTCCCTGGACTAAACATAGAGATGCCCACAGTGTTATACCCAACTCCACTTCCTCAGTATGACGGGCGACCACTTGTCAAAGCACAGCAATCAGAATCCAGTGCCTCTCGACCAACTTCGGTACATTTATGTTTATTTAGATCTAAGTTGTGGCTTGTTTTTAATAGCTTGCTATGTGTGTGTTCTATGATTTGCATCACTACTGCCCAAAAAACCCACCTTTGATTTTAATTTAAGGTTTTTATCATAGTAAATTTAAATTTATTCGATGGCTGAAAATACCAGTTAAAAGCATCTTGTACTTCTAAGAGATCTAGGCAGTATGACAGCTGTAAAAATGAGCATTCAGTTTACACCCAAAACCAAGCATCCTCATCCCCAAAATGCTCAAGACCAGGAGTGAACAAACTTTTTCTAAAAGGCCAGGTAGTAAATATTTTAGGTCTCTGTCACAACTACCAACTCTGTCATAGTAGTGCAAAGGCAGCCATAGACATTGTGTGAAGGAATGGGCAGCTGTGTTCCAATAAAACTTTATTAATAGAAACAGGATGTGGGCTGAGCTGAATTTGGCCTTTGGGCCATAATTCACAACCCCTTTCTAGACCACTGGAAGCCCACCTACCAGTCAGCTCCCCATCTCCACACTCCTTACACTCACCAGATCTCCCAGCCTTTCCAGATGGCTGTCACTGCCCACATGCTTCCTCTGGAGAACCTGGAGCATACAGATGTATGGCCAAGGGTTTACATCTAGAAATGTAATAACTGACCAACATGCTTATAATTAGAAATTCTTTCACTCATTCACTTATTCAACATTCACCAAACATCTGCTATATCCCAGACATTATGCTAAGTGTTAAGAGCAGCTAAAGTCTATATCCTTAGGAATCTGAGGGAGAAGACAAAGATGGATAAATAAACAACTACAGTTCAGTATTACGATTTCTTTCATCAGAGTAGTCACAGAGTACTCTGGGAACACATTCAGGGCACCAAATCCAAATGGAGGAGGAAGAAGGGGCTTTTTAAAAGGTGTGCTGGCTAAACTGAGACTCCAGAGTGAGTAGTAGTACAGAAAAGGAGGGAAGAGTGCTTCATTCCGAGGGAACAGAAGGTGCATAAACATAGAGAATGAGAGTGCACACAGCCCCTTTGTTAGCTAGTAGAGCTAGAGTTTCTAGCATGTGTGGAGGGGAAGGGTGGGGCAAATGTGTAGCAGAGGCCAAACAATAAGTGTCTTGTATATTATGCTAAAGGAGCTTAGGTTTTTATCTTGTAGACAATGGAGATTCATTGAAGAATCTTGGAAAAATCACTGTGGTAGCAAGTAGAAGAGTATGGGTCTGGGGCCACATTAAGTAGTTCAGGATAGAAGTGATGAGGACCGACTTCCTCAAGTTCAGGGACTTTGAGAATGCAGAGGAGGGCACAGATTCTGAAGATATTTGAATGTCAGAAAGAAAGAAGTAGGGGAAAAGAAAGAAGCTGGCTTTTACTTACCATCTGCTCCTACATAGCCTCAAGGCCCTAAAGTATGCATTGTATGTAATGGATTACCGTCTCTCCTATGCAGGCTTGGTGAGTGGTACTAGCTATGTATCTTATTCGGGAGAACTGAGAAAATAGGCACTCAACCCATTTTCTATAGGCTTTAATTCTCTTGAGGAATCCCAGTTGAGAAGGCTGGATGCCCTCACAACAACCATGCAAGGTAGGTGATATTAGCCTTATACTTACAGATAAGGAAGGTCGCCCACAAAGAGTCGAAAATGATTTGCCCAGAGTCACAGAGGTAGAATTTAAATCCAGGACACGTGTTTTGCTCTGCCCAATGTATGTCATACCTGCTTTCTTATACAAGGGCATAAGCACTTAGCATAGTGCCTGATGCATAGGATATTAAATAAGTGCCACTTTTCTTCTTTTTTCTTTGTTCAAATTATATCTTGGGGACATATTTAGTCACTTTCAAATGGGGAAGTAACAATGATTCAGTTAAAAGCCATTTTGAAATAGCTATCCTATATATGTCTTCATTTACTCCTAAAATCAGAATAAAAAGAAAAAATCCAGAATAAAATCAAAGAAAATTCAGCAAGAAGAGGAAGAGGAAAAAGAATCCAGTGGTGCAATAGAAGCAGCCCCAGTCACTGGCACAGGCAGAGTGAACATGCATGAAGGGAACACTTGTCCCTCTGCCCTGGGTGTCCAGAGTTTGCCTTTAGATGGAAGTGGACCTGCAGGAAAAGATCGAGTCTCCTTACCCTTCGGTTCTTCCAGTTGGAAAAGGGTCAGCAGTAGTGAGTCAGACTATTCTGATGCTGAAGGAGGCATGCAGAGTAAAATGAGGTAGTAGTATTTGGTTACATTTTTGTACCTTATATTCTAAGTTGCATGTAAGTTTTTAACTTTGCTTAAAAACCTGACTACCTACTTGGGAGGCTGAGGCAGTAGGATCGCTTGAGCCCAGGAGTCTGAGGTTGCTGTGAGCTAGGCTGATGCCACGGCACTCACTCTAGCCAGGGCAACAAAGTGAGACTCTGTCCCAAAAAAAAAAAAAAAACCTGACTGCCACATGTGATTTAACTTGAAAGTTCTCATTTATGTGGGGCTTTGCATTGCTCTGAACATGGCTTGTTCTCCTGATCTGCCTTCATACCCATTGTTCTTCTCCGTAGAATATTCTTTCCTCATCTTTTTTTTTTTTTTTTTTGCCTTTTTGTCTTACCACTACTCATCCTTGCTATGGGCTCAGAATTCTGAGAAGCCTTTTCTGCTTCACTGTTATTTGTAATGTGTTACAGTTATCTCTTTAACTGACCATTGCTGCTATTAATAAACTTGTCAAGGGCGGGGGCTTTGTCTGCCAGCCTCAGCATAATGCCTGGCACATACATAAGGTCATTCAGTAGAGAGTTGTTGAATGGATGGATGGATACTCTGCAGTACGTCACATCTAACTCTAGTTTCCTAACATCAAAATGTGGCCTTCTTATTCTCTAGTTGTGTACATGTTTTGATTGTATTTTGAAAAAACATTTTTATCATAATATCACTTTGACATCTTTAGAGATTATTCAGAATGTTTAATTTCTCAACATCCCATTTGAATTGACTGAGATAAATAGCATTTCATGTTTGCATTTTTAAAAAACTTTCTTTCTTTTTTTTCTCTCGGATATGAAAGGTCTTACCAAGCCAAAGTTCGCCAAGGAGCATTAGCTTGTTTTCTTTCTACTATAAAATCAATAGAAAAAAAAGTTCTTTACGGCTACTGGTCAGCCTTTGTTCCTGATACGCCTGAGCTTGGAAGCCCACAGTCTGTGTCCTTGATGACTCTTACATTAAAAGATCCTTCTCCAAAGGTAAGAGCATTTAAATTTTAAGCTTTATGGTAGAAGAAAAAATGTATGAGTCTTCATTTTTCTCTCTCTTCATTGTTTTCTCTGACCTATCCAGTCTTATCTGAATACAGCCCTTGTTAATACTGACCCAAGTCCTGAGTGGAGAACCACTGGACAGGCAGGAGAATGGGAAGTGGGTGGGCTTATGTGAATAATACGTTGAGGGAGATCATATAGAGGTTGCTTCCTGCCCCAGGGTTTTCTGGAACCATGAGCACACTGAGTTATAACTTTGGTGTGTTTTTTGAGCTGCACTGAAGCTGCTATGCTTCTTTCTCTTCCTTTTATGAAAATGTTGATTGGTGTGGTTTAGTAATAGGAAAAAATCAGAAATGGCTTAAACTTGGTGGAATATCATGGTACATAATGGTATGAAGGATGATTACGTTTATAGAAAAAGGGAAAGAATGTTTTGTGAAAGCATCGAATATAGAATTGCATATACAGTAGGATCCCAACAGTGGTTCTTTTCTTTCAACTTTTTCATATTTTTCAAGTTATGTGTGATATTTACGTATTTTAATGAGGAAAAACTTATTTTTAAAAAAGAAGAAACGGGGTGCATTGGCACTTGGCTGTGGTCCCAGCTACTCAGGAGGCCGAAGTGGGAGGATTGCTTGAGTCCAGGTGTTCAAGGCTGCAGTGAGCTATGTTTGAGCTACTGGACTCTGACTTGAGTGACAAACTGAGACTCTGGTCTCTAAAAAAAAAATTGAGAAAAGAGGAAAAAAGAAGAAAAAATGGCTTGGCAGTCATGGGTGGCTATAGCAAGATATCCCATGTCTGATCAAATATTTGCCTCTGCTTGGATATGTGAATTCCTCTTCAGAAACTAGTCTTTTAACCAAATAAGGAAAATAGCCTGCTATTAATATTTAGATTCCCCTTATAATAATGAACATTAAAAAGTCATGCAGGCCGGGCGTGGTGGCTCACGTCTGTAATCCTAGCATTCTGGGAGGCCGAGGCGGGCGGATTGTTTGAGCTCAGGAGTTCGAGACCAGCCTGAGCAAGAGAGAGACCTCGTCTCTACTAAAAATAGAAAGAAATTGATCGGACAACTAAAAATATATAGAAAAAATTAGCCGGGCATCGTGGCGCATGCCTGTAGTCCCAGCTACTCAGGAGGCTGAGGCAGAAGGATTGCTTGAGTCCAGGAGTTTGAGGTTGCTGTGAGCTAGGCTGACGCCACGGTACTCTTGCCGGGGCAAAAGAGTGAGACTCTGTCTCAAAAAAAAAAAAAAAAAAAAGTCATGCTGAATGACTTCGAGGTGTCCTCAGGTAACTACCCACAAAATCAATAATTAGGCCAATAGTGTATTATTCCTTTTCTGTGTTTATGATTATCTTTTAAAGGGTGGGGGTAGTAACCGACAAGACATTGAAACTCCATATGATCATCTCCTTGAATAGCTAATTACTATATAAGAAAAGTAGATGACCCTCCAAAAGCTTTTACAGGGTGAAGAAAAATAAGTTAGCCTCAATTATACACAAAAAATGCCTTGTGGAGTATTTCAAATACCCAGGATCCTAAGTAGGTAAGCCAGCAGAAATTTTGCAGATTAACTAAACAATTAGTGAATGAAAACCTGGGAAAAAAATGGAAAATGAATGGTGGCAAATAAATCAGTAACGAAGCCATTTGGGTAACTGAAAGAAAAGCTACTAAAAAGACTTAAAAACATGTGCTTGAAGACCCTCTAGCTAGGGAGAACTGCCAGCAGTGGCCAAGGAGATGGTGCAGTGGAGCAAGTATAGCAGCCCAAGCTAACCACCTGCATTGCAGCTGCCCAGCTAAGGGGATATGGGACATGGGGGTTTGGAACATGAGTTTGTATCTGATATAAGTAAATTGAAATAATTTTCACGATAATTTATATCTTTATATTTGTAAAATGTTTATATTTCACTTAAAGTGCCATGAGAAATTTTACATGTTACAAAGTGGTCTTACCCGTCTCCTTGGTTTGGGTACCTTTTAGATACGTTCTTGCTGTTTAACTTTGGTGAATGCAAGAAATGGGATGAGAAAAAAAAGATGCAGAACTTCCTTATGGAGATGTCCTAGATCCAATGCAAAAGTGACAATAAAGTCCTAGAGAAATGGAAAAACCAGTCATCCTTCTTAAAGAGAATAAAAAAGATGAAAGAAATGGTTTAAATTAGTTCATTGTAATGGCAAGTGAAATGATTTTACTTGAGATTTTTATCAGGTATTAGCTTGCAATAGTGTAAATAAGTGTGGTGATTATTGTCCACAACGAGGCTTGGGGTATACGTCTGCAAACTGTCCAAACTCTAATTGTGCCTTAAGACACACACTAGAAGAAATAGTTGCAGTAGATGATGTCAGTGAGAAAGAGCTTTTATAAAGACTTCTAGAAAGTTAAAAAATTGTCCAAAAATTAAAAGTACCAGTTCACGTGATTAGAATGCAACAGTATTTAATTTGACCAGATTGAAAGGAACAGCCATGTCTATAGGCCACATGGATATCTTCTCAGGTGCTCATTGTACATGTGGAATTAGATGGTTGGAGTATCTCTTAGCTAGGATTAAACATGACAACAGTAGTGTATCTTGTCATTAAAATGCTTACTGGTTAGTTTTGAGTTCATGGCAGCTCTGATATGACCTGTGGTAGACTCAAATGGAAGCACAGTTTTAACCGATGTACCAAGAAATTTTCCAAATAGAAATAGAAGGAAAGGTCATTGGACTCTTACAGTCAGAAATGACAGGAGCTACTTTTAGGAAACTGAAACATGAAATGCTAGAATGGTTAGTTGGGAAGGAGAAATCTTGGAAATTTCCTTTAGGAATTGACGGTGTGGTGGGAAATTGTCACGTTTCCATGTTGGAAATGTGCTTCAGAAAGTACATCTTATATGTTTCTGGAAGGAACAGAGCAAATTATCAATAAAAATAACATGACTAATTTAAGAATTTCATCTATATGATCTCTTTAGGTGTTGGGCATATTTTGGAGATACAGCATCAAGACTTGTCTAAGGAACAGGCTATAGAGCAAACCTTAGTCTTGGTACCTTGAGAATAATCCTGATTTTCAAATTCCATAATGATGATTTATTTCTTTTTTAGATAACTATGAAAGATGGAAGCAAATCAAAATCTAGATAATAGGTAGCATAACTAGAAAAGAAAGTGAAAGGGTTGGAATTTTTAACTGTTATGGCCAACCATGAATAGATACTTCGGTTGCATGTCTCTAAGACTAGGGCCCTGACACAATGTTCAAATGCCTCCACCTAAAAGACAAGGAACTTTAGGAGTATGAGCCAATAAAATTAACCCTAAAACATGTGAATAGTAATCAATACTTGGACAAAGCCAAAGAAGAGAATAAACAGGAAACCTCAGTGGTACCCACTCTCAGCAGGGACTTCTTTGTCACTCTTCCAGAAATATTCTGAGACCAAACACACAAAAAAGAAAAAAATTAGGATTGACTAAGCTACCTCAGCAAACATTTCTGCTACATTCTTAAGTAGCAAAAGAGGAAAAATACTTTCCTATTAGTTTCATGTCCAAGGAAGTGAAACTACACACTAGTAAAACTGAGCACACTGATGTTTAATAAGATGGAAAAGTCTTTCATCCATCGTTGTAAATATTCAGACAATGAAAACTTAATCAACAAAATGAGCTCTCTGGAGAACTGCACCTATTAAGATTTGCTTGCACATCAGTAATTTCTGCTGGAAGTGCTGATTAGAACTGGTAAACAGGAGATTAAATATTGATATAAGAACAAAGGAAGCAGAACTTGAACCAGATTCAGTATCATAAGTAACAATTATAATAACAAAGATATATTAAACAGAGTCTAAAGGAAATTACCTCAGAACTATGAGAAGTTTCTTTTGTGTATTTTTTGTTTGTTTGTTTGTTTGGGAGTTTTTTTGTTGTTTTTGAGACTGAATCTCCCTCTGTTGCCCTGGCTAGAGTGCACTGGCTTCACCATAGCTTGCTGCAGCCTCAAACTCCTGGGCTCAAATGATCCTATTGTCTCAGCCTCCCCAGTAGCTAGGACTACAGGCGTGCACCACCACACCCAGCTAATTTTTTCTATTTTTGATAGAGACAGGGTCTCACTCTTGCTCAGGCTGGTCTCTAACTCCTGAGCTCAAGCAATCCTCCCACCTTGGCCTCCCAGAGTGCTAGGATTACAGGCATGAGCCACCGCACCTGGCCAAGAAGTATAATTTGATATAGTATCAAATTTCTATTAATATATGGATTTAATACCTCAGTGGGAAAAAAGAACCAATTTCAATGACATTTGTTTTCATCTGTGAAAGTCATGGATGTTTTCTCACCATAGAGTACCAAAGTTAATTGTGCTAATATCTTTTGACTTTCTGAACAATAATTTATTCCTTTCCACAACTTGATTTTTAATTTTATTTGGTCTGTGAGTTGTTGGAATTGTGATTTTTAATTGCTTTCTAAAGAAATGAAGGTTTAATGTCCTGACACTTTTCTTTAATCAAGAAAAATTTTAAAAAAACCAAAAAACAACAAAAAAAGAAATGAAGGTTTAGTTTAACATCTATCTTGTTCAATTCACACCAGCCATCTAGTCAGGAATTGACAAACTATGGCCTGTAGGCCAAATCTGGCCCCACCACCTGTTTTTGTATGACCTATGAGCTGAGAATGGTTTTTACACCCTTAAGTGGTTTTTTAATAATCAATATTTCATGATGTGTGAAAATTATGTGGAATTCAGATTTCATGGCCCATAAGTAGAATTTTATTGGAACACAGCCACATTTATTCCTTTACGTAGTGTCTGTGCTACCATGGCAGAGTTGATGGTTGTGACAAAGATTCTGTAGCCTTCAATGTCTAAAATACAAAATAGGTACTACTGACTTTTTACAGAAAAGTGGATCAGCTGAATCATGTTCACACTCTTGCTGTCTTTTTCTTTCACACAATTTCCTAATACATTGTCAACATCCTAACTTAAGTGATTATGCTTACTTCGGAAGTCTCTTGCCACTATACTACAAATTTGTTTTCAGGGAAATAAATCTTTAGATGTTTATGATTTCACTCTACAAAAGGCCTGCAGAAGTGATTTATTATTTCATTATTTGGAGATAATATAGTTGAAGGCTTTCTGGAAAACCTTACTCCAAACTCAGATATGCTTCATGTTGAGTAATTATTTAGATTAGATCCTAAAATTATAATATTGATTCTCTGCTTTTAAAAAATCTGACCAAAAATGTTATTTGGTACTTTTGGGTGAGTACAATATTACCATATTAATAATCCTGCATTATTACCTCTATTCTACTTTGGTTAAATTGGCTTTCTTTTCTTTTTTCATTTCTGATTTTTAATACTGCAAAATCATCAGAGTACCTATTGAAAGTAATCTTTGAACCTTATAAAGAAAATCTTAATGCAATGATACTTTTCCTGACAAATACAGCAGTCCATGACAAAGGTGTACTTTTTTCCATCCCATCCATAAGATTAATTTAGGTATTCCTTTCTTTGATTATCAAATACTGTTACTACAGGCAGTGTTATTTCCTGCACCTAAGACTGTTTCTAAAAGCTGGATCACTAGTGATACTTGCCAAGATGAATGTACACAAAGTTCCTAATGTCCTATGTAGGTTAACAGTGAGCATTATTCATATGCTTCAGCGTGGAATATAAAGCTGAATGCTCTCAGGAACCTTGACATGAAACAAACTCTAGATGCGTGTATTTTTTCTACCCTACGGGCTGTTTAGTTCTGTCTTTTCAGTTGACCCTCTGCTTGAATAAACCAGGCCTTTAAATTATTCTCATGCTCAAGATTTCAGATTTTTGTGCTATGGTGCAGCTTAGATTTATTCCTTACTATAAGAAAACCTAAAAGCAATGTGATTTCAGATTTTTTTTTTAGATGTGGGATGCAAGTGGCCTAGTTTATGGCTGCTTTTATTATAGGAACTAATAATCCCATTGCCTTTATTCTTCTAATTAAAATAATTCTAAATACTTTGAAAATTAAACATACATAGGAAGAAGTGAATCCAACTCCTGATTTTTAAGTAACTGATGTGAATTACCCTGACATTTCAGACACGTGCCTGTGCTCTGCAAGTTTTATCTGCCATCTTGGAAGGCTCAAAGCAGTTTCTTTCTGTTGCTGAAGATACCAGTGACCACAGAAGGGCTTTTACTCCCTTCTCTGTAATGATTGCTTCCAGCATTAGAGAGTTGCACAGATGTCTTTTGTTAGCCTTGGTGGCAGAGTCATCTTCACAGACCCTTACCCAGATAATTAAGGTAAATGTGCCAAGTTATCCATGGGTTCCAGAGGGGGTTTTTCTGTTTCAATTTTGTATAAGGTTTTACATAGCCCAAAAGTAACTCTTGGGCTTGACTTAAGAATGTAACTAAGTAATAATTTTATTAAAGATACTCTGTTTGGAAATTTGTACTTACCTACAATCTCTGTATGTCCAAATAAATGATTTACTAGAAATAGTCCTTTATCTTTAGTATTAAGTTGTACCAATGATAATACAGGTGTTATTTTAAGAAAACAAAGACAAAAAAAGAAAAAGATTGATTTTCAATTAAGTGTAAAAACTTTTTAAATTAAATGCTATACAATTTTCTTTCTATTCTGTGTTTTAATCAAGCCACTGATTATTTAATTTATTCTTTAAAATAATATACTTTTTGTGTTTCACAGTGCCTTGCAAATTTAGTGTCAAATGCACCTTATAACCGTCTGAAACTCAGCCTGCTGACCAAAGTCTGGAACCACATAAAGCCTTATATCCGCCACAAAGGTTGGTAGTGGTTTAAAACCGAATGCTTCTTTATATCAATCAAATGTAGATTGTTAGTGTAAAAAAAAAAGTATTCAGAGCATTTTTAAAGCTCTAAGAGATCTCTACTTATTCTTCTCAACTTTTCAAGGGTACCAACTGTTGCTAGAATCCCACTTTTGACCCCTCAAGCCCCAGTGGAAGGAAGTCAGCTGGAGAATTAATTGTAACATTTATGCATCTTTAGTGCTTCAGGCAGTGACCAGAATATCCCTTTAGAATTAGGACTGAGCCAAGTACAAGCAATCCCCCTCAAGTATATAATACTTTATATCCTTCAGGCATAGGCAGAGGATGGATGGATGGATGGATGGACAGCTATTATCCTCTTTTTGGAAAGAAAAGCTAGAATATAAAATCTAACTTCTTTAACATTGTATCTCCTCTGAAGTTCAGATAAAACCCCAAAACTTGAAATCCCCACTAACTACATAGTCTTATTTCTTATTATTTCCTGACTTACTCCCACACATAATGTATATGTGCTATAAACACTAGCCTTTAGAATATTTGTTTTTCTTTTATTTGCAAGCTTTCAGATCAGACCACCTCTGATGAGTTGCATTATTCAAGTAGAGTTGTAGGACAAGAAGGAAGTGGATGCTTTCTGCGACATCGTGGAAAGAGCACTGTACCTGGAGTCAATCCGAGGGTCTGCAACCCACTCCCATTTTTGCTGTCTCATAGTCATGGCCCTCTCTGAACCCTAGTTTCCTCCTATCAGGAAGAATTTTAACTACCTCATAAGATTTTTATGAGGCTCAATGAGATAATGATGTATAAACTATTGTCCAGTTTACTACTTGCACCAGTGTGTAAAATGGGACCTAGAAAGATAAATTTTACCTTAAGGTCTCTGATCATGTTAGTGGCAGAAGTAAGATTAAAACAACCGAGTCTCCTGACTCCCCTACACGTTCCACTGTACCAGCTTTTCTTTATGTGCATCTTCAGCTGAGGGGAGTGGACCATGTCTCAAAGGTCCCTTTCAAATGTCTGATTTGTCACCACTAACTTTTTATTATTAAAATGTTCAAACCCCAAAATACTTAGGTATAAATCTAACAAAATGTGTACAAGATCTATATGAAGAAAACTGTAAAACTGATGAAAGAAGTCAAAGAAGAACTAAACAAATGGAGAGACAGTCTATGTTTGTGGGTGGGAAAACTCAGTATTGTCAAGATGTCAGTTCTTCCCAACTTTATCTGTAGATTCAATGCATTCTTAATCAAAATCCCAGCAAGTTATTTTGTAGATATCAACAAACTGATTCTAAAGTTTTTATGGAGAGGCAAAAGACCCAGAATGACCAAAACAGTATTGATAGAGAAG
Source organism: Propithecus coquereli (assembly GCF_000956105.1). Taxonomy (NCBI): domain Eukaryota; kingdom Metazoa; phylum Chordata; class Mammalia; order Primates; family Indriidae; genus Propithecus; species Propithecus coquereli. Next base: position 1,192,622 of record NW_012148519.1, read on the forward strand.
AACAAAGGTGAAAGACTGACACTCCCCAACTTCAAAATCTGCTGAAAAACTATAGTGATCAAGACAGTGTGGTATTGGCAAAAGAATAGACAAATAGATCAGTGGAACAGAATAGAGAGCCCAGAAATAGACCCACATTAATATAATCAAGTGATCTACAACAAAGGGGCAAAGACATTCTTCTCAACAAATGATGCTAGAATAGCTGGACATCCACATGCAAGAACAAAATGAATCTAGACACCTTTTAGGTTTTTTCTTACAACTTTTTTTGATTCAAGTTTCATGTATCGCATTTGGTTATGTCACTTCAGTCTTTTTTAATCTAGAGTAGTCCCCTCCCATCTTTTTTTTTTTTTTTTTTTTTTAATGATACTGATTTTGGGAAGACTCCAAGCCAATTGCCTTACAGAGTGTAAGCTATAAGTTCTGCCACAAAGCTAACAAAAGAAATCACATTCTTGATATGTTAGATTGTTTTCTTTATGGCGTTAACTTACTCTCCTAGCCCATGTATTTCCTATAAACTGGAAATTAGATCTAGAGGTTTAATTAAATTCAGCTTAAAGAGGGATCTAATAATTCTTACTTGGCTCCAGGGATAACTACCATCCTTAGGATAGCTGTTCCCATGGTGATAGGTTCTTACTGTTTCCCTTGACAGATGTTAATGTTCGTGTGTCAAGTCTCACACTCTTGGGAGCTATAGTGTCCACTCATGCACCTTTACCTGAAGTCCAGCTGCTTCTGCAACAGCCATGTTCTTCTGGTCTCAGTAACAGCAATTCAGCAACTCCTCACCTCAGCACTCCTGACTGGTGGAAGAAAGCCCCTGCAGGACCCTCTCTGGAAGAAGCGTCAGTTAGCTCACCTAAGGGGTCTTCAGAGCCATGCTGGCTCATTCGACTTTGCATTTCTACTGTTGTGCTGCCCAAGGAGGATTCCTGTTCAGGTAGCGATGCTGGCTCTGCAGCAGGAAGTACCTATGAACCATCTCCCATGCGACTGGAGGCCTTACAGGTAGGAGGTTCCATTTCCTCATCTCTGAAATAGAAATAATCATTCTTCCTTCAAGGGGTGATTGTGAGGAGTGAGTATGTGAAAATAGTGTAAAGCCAAGCTATGTGTCAGTTGTGTCAGTGGGAGTTGCATTTTAGGTGTGGGTAGTTTTTGTTGTTTTGTGGTAGGGGGGAATCCTTGGTTTTAAAATGTCAGATTCATTCCTTTTTGTTCTTGTATTATAAACTATTTTAGTCACCTCATATATTGTATGACAAGTGGGTATAATAGATTAGATAATAATTCTAAAAGAAATTTTACAGTTAATCTTTTATTTTTGCAGCTTAAATGTTTAATTGTCTATAAACTTCTCCCTGGTCTTTTATCTGCTGGGAGAAATAAAATAATTGTTCCTTCAAAGGAAGAAAACAACACTAGATAAAAGAATTTGCATTTTCTATTCTCAAATATGATTGATCTATGACATAGCTTTGATCCTAACTGGATGGCATTAAACATGTCCTTTAACCTTTTCATCCTTAGTTTCTTCAGCTGTAAAATCCAATTACTATCTACTGCAAAGACTACTTCTGAGACTTAAATGAGATTGTATCACTAAAAAACAATTATAAACTATAAAGCACCATAAAATTATGATACAGTTAATTGATGTTAGTCATAAAATAAAGATTATGGTGGTTCTTCATTTCATTCAGCATTGGATTTCAGTCCCTTGTTGAGTGTGAGTGATTTGTGAAATACTGAAACAGTTTTCTGGACATTGCAGCCTTGCACTCAGGTCTTGAGAGGTTAATTCCATGCACTCTTTGCAGGTATTAGCTCATCTGGCAAGGGGCTACTTTTCAATGGCTCAGGTCTACTTAATAGAGCTTGGAGAGGTGATTTGCAAGTGCATGGGGGAAGCAGATCCATCCATTCAGCTTCATGGAGCAAAGGTAATTCTCACTAAAAGCCACATGCTTTTCTCTTCTCTTCACTTTATATTCTTCCCTTGGCTACACATCCATCATTCTCCTATTTTCAGCTCTTACATGTAAACCTAAAGAATTGATCTGGTAATAAATTAACAATATATAGCTGTTGGTTTTACTCCTTGAAAGAATGCCTCTGCTATAGGAGTTACTGAGAAAAGAAAGGAAATCAGTTGGAAATTACCTTTTTCCTTGAGTTGAGGTGATCTCCAAACTGAAGTTGTTTGTAACATCCATAATTCTAATACTCTGTTTTGATAATCATTTCTTTTATCTTGGCAGCTTCTTGAAGAACTAGGTACAGGCTTGATACAACAGTATAAACCGGATTCTGCCATACCACCTGATCAGAGAGTACCAGTCTTCTTGGTAAGTCAGTGTCAACTGATAGTTTTCTCTTGCCTCAGTGCTTCAGTTGCGGTTTTATTTTGTGGCTAAGTGATAAAGTGGAGTAGATGATATGGTTTCTTCTAATGTCAAAAATGATGGTTTATTTCTTTTGCATAAAACCTAATTTGGTTACTCAGCCTCTCCAATAGGGAAACTATTATTAGTAAAATGGTGGGAAGAGCCAAAGATTTTGAGTCAGAAGGCTGGGGATCAAATCTAGGGAGTATCACTTAATGGATATGTGGTTATGAACATGGTTTCCTCATTGTAAAGAAAAATTATAATCCTTAAGTCAAAAAGCTGTTGAAAAACTGAATGAAATGTAAAGATGCTAGCACATTGTAGGTACTCAGTGAATGTTAATTCCCTTAACCTCCTCAACCCCCCACATCCCATGATTCTATATATTAAATTCTTGTGATCTCAGGTTATTTCTGTTGCCCCCACACTGTGCCAGTTCTTTGGATGAAGGGTGTGTGACGCCGCTGAAAAAGGGTCCTACTTAGTGCCAAAAGCAAGATCAACTCAGTGTTGGTGATGTTTTCTCCCTCCACCTGCCTCATTCTGCTTATTCATTTCCCTTCACAGTTTCCATCGTCCTTGCAGTGAATTGAAAGTTCTAACCTTAGTCCCTTCCTTAGGCGGCCACTAAAGCTTTCATGTAACCATTCGCAGGGAGATGAGTTGAGCTTTGCTATCAGACAGAACTAGGTTTAAATCCAGACTTCTCTCCTTGCTAGACAAGTGACTTAGGGCAAGCCTCTTAACTATTCACACTCAGTTATTATTTTATCTGTAAAAGAAATGTATACTTTCTATTACTTCTCTGTTGATGAGTAATAAATTAACCCTAAACACTTAGCTTAAAACAATATACTTTCATTCTCTCACAGTTTCTGTGGGTCAGGAATTGGGAGTGGCTTGTCTGGGTGGTTTGGCTCAGGTCTCTTATGAGGTTGGGATCAAGGTGCCACTCAGGGCTACAGTCGCCTGAAGACTTGACAGGGGTTAGAGGATCTTCTTCCAAGGTGGCTTACCCATATACCTAGCAAGTTAGTAGTGGCTCTTGGCAGAGGCCTCATTCAGTTCCTCCTCGTAAGGACTTCTCCAGAGGGTTGCTTGAGTGTCCTCTAGACATGGCAGCCAGCCTCCCTCACAAGCAAGTGATCCAGGGAAAAGAGCAAGACAGAAGCTCTGGCATTTTTTATGACCTAGCTTTGGAAGTTTGATGCTGTCATTTGTACCGCGTCCTGTCGGTTGCCCAGGTCAGCCTATTCAGTGTGGGGGAGAGCTACACAGGGGTGGGGCCCTCCTGGAGGCTGGCAACCACGTTTTCTGTCCCCATTCTTCTGGATTTGGTGGGGAGAAGGGGTCCAGACTGGATTTCCAGGAGCTAAGGCAGGAGGAAGACGGAACTGGTACATGAAATACACAGCAAAACCCAGGACTAAGTCCATGGGAAAGAAACTGGGCATACCAAAGTCACAGACAGATTCACAAATGAATATGAAATTCCAGGGTTTTCATGAAGCATAGAAAGAAACTGTTCAGATGCCAGCCGTAGGGGTTTTGAAGTGAGATAATTCTTCAAAGTGCTTAAAACAGAGCCTCCTGCCCAATTTAAGAGTGTCCACTATGTACCAGGCCCTGTGCTAGAAACTTTACACACAGTATTGTATTTATCATCACACAAGTAATGTGTGCAAGTAATGTCTTTACACTGTTTTATTGAAGAGGAGCCGAAGTTTAGATAGACTAAGCGACTCATCCAAGGCTGCAGAGACAGGAAGCAGCAGCTAAAGGACTCACTCTCAGCTCCGCCTCTGGATCCTGTGCTTTTTGGACTCTGGGCTGCTCTGGGACCCTGATCCCTGTGCCCACATGGGATCAGGTGGAAAGAGCCCTAGCTGGGTGTCAGTTGATCTGGATTCTAATTGGCCCCTGTGGCTGATTAGCAAGTTGAATTCTCTCTTTGTGCCTCAGTTTCCTTGTGTGAAAATGGGGATAATGACAGAGACTTCATTTAGTTGTGTTGAGGGTTAAAATGAGTTGATAAGTATGAAATATTTAAAACAGTGCCTGGCATGCGGTAAGCTCTCTGGGGAAAAAAAGCTGCTACTGCTATTGTCGTTGCTATCATCGTCATCTTCATCTTCCTTCTATTCATTATCACTATTGCTGCTGAACTTTATTAGGCTGTTGTCTCCTAACCAATAAAATGGAAGGATCAACTACTGTACTTGTTTTCTAAAACTCTTTTCATCAGTGGGGAAAAGAACCAATGAAAGCATTTACAAAAAGGGGCTACTTGAAGGAAATATGTCATTAGGCTTGGCTTCTAGTTGGTTCCACTGTCTTGAGCTGCAGCTTTTACCGCTCCTATTCCAGGTGGTGATGTTCTGGACTACGATGCTGAACGGTCCTTTACCCAGAGCCCTGCAGAATTCAGAGCACCCGACTCTCCAGGCGAGTGCCTGTGATGCCCTGTCTTCCATCTTGCCAGAGGCCTTCAGCAATCTCCCGGTAATGTGAGGCGTGCTTTCTCACCTTCAAATGATGCCTCCAAGCTTGAGTTTGATTTTTTTTTTTTTCATTTTGAACTAGTATTCAGCATCATCTCTGAAGAAAAAGTGCTTATTTTACTTGAGTTTGGGGTGGGGGGAGTGGGGAACAACAAATGAGAAAACTTAAAGCCTCAATATATCAGGAAAGCTGTTTCCCCCTGTGCGTTAGAATGTAGGTGCTTGAGGTAAGAGTAGCAGAGGCTTTAAAGGCAGAGAGATTTCAGAAAGGTTTCGTATCCGAAGTTAAAAAGACTCAGGTTAAATTCTAGCCCTTTGACTATCTGAGCCTCCCTAAAACTTAATATCATTCGAAATGGTGAAAAATGATATAAAGTGTATGAAAATACTTAGGTTTGGTGCCCAACATCTATGGTATTTGTTTTAGTCTGTTTGAGCTGCTATAATAAAATACCACAAATTAGGTAGCTCTTAAACAACAGAAATTTATTTCTCATAGTTCTGGAAGCTGGACAGTCCAACATCAAGGCACTGGCAGATTTGATGTCTGGTGAGGACTCACTCTCTGGTCCTCACATGGTGTAAGGGGCAAGGCAGATCTCTGGGGCCTCTTTTATAAGGGCACTAAGCTCATTCATGAGGGCTCTTCCCCCATGACCTAATCACCTCTCAAAGGCCCCGTTTCCTAATACCATCACCTTGGGAGTGAGGATTTCAGCATGAATTTGGGGGGAACATAAACATTCAGACCATAGCAGTATTCAAACTGCTCCTTTTCTTTAGTCCTCAGTGGCATTTGTACCTGTTCTTGTTATTTATATAGACAACAAGAAGTATGAAGTAGAAGAATAAAAATGACCTAATTCACCTGGTTGTAAGGGTTAGATGTAATGAGATGCTGTGTGCGTTTTGCACAAAGTGGATGCTCAGACGATAATTGAATCTGAAGTGAACCTGCTCTTTACCAGGTAGCCTCAAGGTCACAGTGGTGTTCAACTCCCAGATACAGACTCAAACACAGATGTTGCACAGTCAGTTTGGGAAGCTTTTGGCTCCTAGTTATTTCATTCTCACTTTGCCTTTGTCAACCTTTTCACTGCAGAATGACAAGCAGATCCTGTGCATCACGGTGCTACTTGGGCTAAACGACAGCAAGAACCGTTTAGTGAAAGCTGCAACCTCACGGGCCCTGGGAGTCTATGTGCTTTTCCCCTGTCTCAGACAGGTCAGTGAGCCTATTTAGCTCCTCTGTGCCTCTTTTATAGTTCAGAGTATGACTTTTTTTGTGGATATAGAGCTCCTCTCACTGGGCAGTAAAGGAAATTAAATTGCTTTGTAATCTGGCTTCCTTAATTGCTACTAAAATATAGTAATGCCTGTAGTTCATTTATTTTTAATCACTTACCATACTGCCTGGGACCCTAGGTGCCCAGTAAATGCTTCAATTAGTGAATGATTGAATAAAAATGAAATATGGGACATTACCATGTGATAGTAACTAAGTTCTCCTTCACCTTTACTTATGACATATATCTCACTGCAAGGTGTGTAGGGAGTAGGATGTGTTTGGGAAATGCATTTCGTTGTCAGAACATTGTTTCCCAAGGTGGAAATTAACCCAAGCATAGACTTCATAGGTAACTATCACAGGCCAGGTTATACAGTGTTCACAAGAGCAATATCTATAGGCTCATCAGGTGTCCAGGGCACATTCCAAAATCATGGGAGGGCATCCTCTGGGATTTTGTTGGGTGTCCAAATTATAAAATACAAGAATAGTAAATTGAGTAAATGAATTTTTATTTCCAAATAGAAATTTGCTGTAAAGTCTTATGGCTTTATCTGAAAATAAATTGAGAATTTCAAAGGTAGCCGTATGAACTCCTAAAGTAACTGCGATGTTTTATCTTACAGGATGTCATATTTGTTGCAGACACAGCAAATGCGATACTGATGTCACTTCAAGACAAGTCTCTGAATGTTCGAGCCAAAGCAGCCTGGTCCCTGGGCAACCTGACAGACACTCTGATTGTCAACATGTAGGTGACTCAGCTTGTTTTCCCTGGGTGACTTCCGAGGCTGAGGTCCCAAGAGGATATCTCTGATCCCTACAATGAAAGGATTGTTAGTAATACTCTTCCCCCATATTATGCAGTCAGTCTTCCTGCTTCGTTTTGCTTTATATTCCCCTTTAAGTAACAAAATTAATAAGCTGTTCTTAACATCTATTAGGAATATATTAAGACATATATGCATAAAAATACTGTATGCTGATATAAGTAATATAGCCATGTTATAGAAAAGATAAAAACAAAACCTTAGTAATGGTTACCCTACTTTTTAAATATAGTTTCTGGGGTTTTTTTTTTTTAAGAAATAAAAAAATCCAAACAGTACAAAGGGGTATTTTTTTTCTTATTCTAACACCCCAGTTCCCCTCCCCAGAGGGAACTTGTTATTCATGAACAAGTATCCTTGTATAAGTAAAATTTTATAAGCAATCTTTTTTATTAAATCCTAAATAAATTATCACAAAGTCATTACTGTGTGATGACTATGTAATCATTTCTCTATTACTGAACATTGTTTGAGGCTTTAGGCTTGTTATATTCAATGAATATTTTTGTGCATGAAATCTGCATTTTGAGATAGATACTCCTTTTGAATACATTCCTAGATACAGAACTATTAGATCAAAAGATGTATACTCTTAAGTTTTTGATATAATCTGAATGGATTTGTTAAGCTGTTTTCCCAAAGTTCTATAGTTATACTAAGTGATATACTTTTATATGTTTATACTTAAGTGTGTTTCACCTTTTAACATGTTTTTACCTGCTTTGGGTGGAACAGGGAAACACCAGACCCAAGTTTCCAGGAAGAGTTCTCTGGTCTCCTGCTCTTGAAAATGCTGCGATCGGGTATAGAAGCATCGAAGGATAAAGACAAGGTAGATTCTCAACAAAACCTAGTATTTCTCATTTAGATACTTGATGTATGATAGTTGCAGCATAGCTGGTAGCTTAGTGTGGTGTGATGTTCTTCGAACTATCCTACCAGATGTACCCTGTTTAAAGGCTCAGGATATAAAGTGGCCCACTCCACACTTATGTAGCTTCTTTACTGTCTCCTATCTCATGGAAAACATCAGTGCCCAATGTAATACTACATGATATATTCAGGCTGATTTTAACACTAACCTGTTTCTCAAAAAAAAAAATCTTTAAGTAGGATTGGTAAGTCAGAAAGATGAGCAGCCCCTGCTTTGAATAGTTCCTATTACACTAATAATAAGTTTTAAAAGCGTAGGCCTGGGCTTTAGGTCAGGCAGACATGGATTCAAGCCCTGGCATGCCCTTTAGTAGCTGGGTGACTTTGGTGTATTATTTAACTTCTCTGAAGGTTGGTTTTCTCATCTATAATGTAGAAGTTGTTACATATACTTCACAGAATACTGAGATGCCTTATGTTAAAGCACCTGGCACGGTACCTGACCCATACCAAGTGCTAAATATAGTACAGTGGCTCTGAAAATCTGGTAATCACCTGGGAAGCCCTGCCTCAGAGTAATGTAATCAAAAATTCTGGAGTGAGGGCTTGGCAATTGGTTTTAGAGACAAAAACCAAAAAACTTCCCAGACTATTCTAGTGTGCTGCAAGGTTGAAACATGCTGGTCTAGTAGAAAAGTATTGGTTCTGAAATTCCAATCCTATCTTGTCCTGTCGTCCCTGGGCCGTACAGTCCATCCCTGTAAAACGAGAAAGATGAAGCTCTCTGAAGTCCAGGCTAGCACTAAAGAAAAATCATCAAGAGAAGCTTCATATAATAGAAACTCACCTTTCTGCTGGCTCAGAGTGATGACCAGACAAGACCTTGCAGAGGTCTGAGGACTTGCTTTAAAAAGTCTAGAACCCTCTGGGTTTTTAAATTTCTAAAAGTATACTTTCAGAAACATCTCTTTGGCAAAACAGATTTCTAAGGCTTTTACATTTTATTCTAGGTAAAAAGCAATGCAGTCCGGGCCCTTGGAAATTTGCTTCACTTTCTGCAACCCTCTCATATAGAAAAACCCAGATTTGCTGAAATCATTGAGGAGGCTATCCAGGCCCTAATTTCTACTGTTCTAACTGAGGCTGCGATGAAAGTCCGATGGAATGCTTGTTATGCAATGGGAAATGTATTTAAAAATCCTGCTCTTCCATTAGGTAAGAAAGTGTCCTTTTTCTCTCTGGTGGAGAGCCTCTTTGGACAGCACACACCAATCTACATTGTTATTAAAGATATTTGTCACAATGTTATTTATCACAGTATTAGAAAAAAATGGAGACATACTGAAAACCCAAGTTTAGGGGAATGGTGAAATAAATCATTATATATACAATGGGATCTATAATGAGATATTTCACTGCCATTTAAAATTATTTACAAAGAGTCTTAAATCTTGGAAAATACTTCTGATGTTAAACTAAAGCAGGATATTAAATCATTTCTATAGTATGATCTCAATAGATGGGTAAAAAAAAGACTGAAAGGAAATTGGCCTAATTATAAACAGTTGTTGCCTCTGGATGGAATGATGAGTAGGATTTTTTCTGCTTTCATTTTCTAAATTTTCTACACTATGCATATATTAACAGTCAAGAAAAAAATAATTGAAATGGAAAAAAGAGGGTACAAATTGGAAATCCCATCTGAGCTCTTGGTAAAGAAATGGATGCTAAATATAAGGAAGGCATCTATCCCTAATTAATGCCATGCCATGTACCTTGATATATCTATCATTTGGGGCTAGTAGCTGCTTAGATACATGGATCATAACCTCCAAATCCCATTCCCTTTGAATGCCAGCATTGACTTTATACATCTCTAATCTCTGACAAGATTTAAAATCTAAGGGTACGTTCCTGGAGAGGAGAAAACCACGTAGAACAGCAGAGCATGTGTCAAGTCGGGAAGCTGGCTCTGCTCCCATCAGCTGGTGGAGAAGCAGCCTCATGGAGGCTTATTTCTAAGCCTTCATTTTCCCTAGGAAATAACCTGGGGCTGACCTTGGGTTGGTATCTGCCTTCTGGAGACCCAAGAAACCCTTGAGACCAGGGGACCTCAGTGGTTGGTTCCTACCTGCCTGCGCTTGCCCTCAGTTTACTGGAGAGAGAAGCTGACCTGAAGAGAGGGAACTGCATGACCTACAGGGAAAGGGGAGCTCCACAGAGGCAGTAAGTTTGAGAACTAAAAAGAATGGAGTGGCAGAGCTGGCAGAAGCCACATGAGAAGAGGGAGCCAGGAAACAGACAAAGGATAGTGATGGGTCAGAGAGCGAGATTCTGGGACCTCTAACAGTGGCCCATTGCAAGTGGCAGTCACATCCACCCAATGGAAAGGGCCTGCTCCACCGTCTTCAGAAGCAACAGAGAAGTTGGGAAGGGGTAGGAGAGTTAGAGAAGCTGCATTCTACTCTGCCACCCATCTTGAAGAATAAGGACACCCCAAAACTGGGTAGCGGTAGCTCTTGTGAGGAAAGGAAGAAAGCAGGCTAATTTCCTAGGGCCTACAGGAATGGAGATAAGACAGAAATCTGGGCATCTTATTCTTAAAATTAGAAGTTTTCTTTTTGTTTGCAATAAAATGCATGACTTGCTATGGCCAGAGCAGCATCTAGATGCTAATCTGAGTGCTAGCACAAACAGGGCTGTCACATGCAGTTGTGTGGCTTGCACACCGCTCAGAAACGCCCAACTGAGAGGACAGATGGGCTACAGTTCCAGTTCATGCTCCTACCACCAAGCCTTACCCCCCTTAGGACAGAATCCTCCTGGAGAAGAAGCCTTTCCTAAGTCACCAGGGTCCTATCTTGGGTAGCAGAGGCCCTAAGCATGCAGCTGACTGGTCTTGGGAAAGAGGGAGGTTTGAGGGTTGGTACTTGGCCACACACCCAGGATCCCACAGTTAGTCATTCACCACCCTGATCTTACAGAATTATCATGACAGTAAAATGAACACATGAAATGACTGTCTTTAGCACTAGTGTATGTGCTCCCTTCCACCCCAGTTATTTCTGAGCCTTCATTTGTTTTAACGACTGTGGGTTTTTTCTAGGGACAGCCCCATGGACCTCCCAGGCCTACAATGCCCTGACGTCAGTCGTGACATCGTGTAAGAACTTCAAAGTACGCATCAGATCTGCTGCTGCCCTTTCCATCCCAGGCAAGAGAGCGCGGTATGGGTCTGTTGACCAGTACGCTCAGATCTGGAATGCGTTGGTCACTGCCTTGCAGAAGAGCGAAGATACCACAGACTTTTTGGAATTCAAGTACTGTGCCAGCCTGCGGACCCAAATCTGCCAGGCACTGATTCACCTTTTGAGCTTGGCCAATGCCTCAGACCTGCCCTGTATCAGAGGAACCGTTGAACTGAATGGGGATATGGTCCGGTCCTATATCCTACAGTTTTTAAAATCAGGAGCAGAGGGAGATGACACCGGAGGACCCCACAGCCCACAGGAAAGAGACCAGATGGTCAAAATGGCCCTGAAACACATAAGCAGCGTCCACACACTGGCTGGAGACACATCCAAAAGAGCCATCGTGGGCTTTTTAGAAGATACCCTGGCTGTTTATTTTGACTCATCTGGATCACATGTGGCAGTCCTAGAGTTAAAAAATCAGTGAAGATTCCACCATACTTTCCAGATGTTAAATATAGTCATAGGAAGATACAAGCTTGAGCATAAGCTATGTGGGATTTATTCTTAGAGGCAAAACAGTCCCTTCACTATTGATTTAGGATACATTATCAGCTATTTCAGTTTTCTCAAAGGGCTCCCTTTGGTTCTACTGCATTGGCCATGGTTAGGGTTGTTGGAACCTCGGACCTGTGCAACCAGGAGCCAAGGAGTTGGGTTGTAGTGCAGACCAAGCAGACTGGGGGGTTGTGAAGGATGTTCAGTCTCAGGAAAAAAAAAAAGGTAGAAGGATTTAGGAATCAGAATGTTGTATATTGTGTCTCCAGGGATTGTTTTTCTTTTATAATAAACTAATTTAAAAAGTGTGTCCACAATCTTCCGTTCTTATCAAGTTGTATTTATAGAAAGCTGCAAGCAGAGCTGCTGTTCAGCCAGTTTGCAGTGGTGCAGCTGCACAGGTGCTAAAATACTGACCCAGTTAGTTCCTCCTTGTTTGTAAGTAGCTGCTGCTCTGAGCTCCCTGAGCGCCAGCCCTGGAGGCCCTTCCACACCCTCCCACACTGGTAACCAGAGTTAACTCCCAGCAAGCAGGGGCCTCTAGTCTAGGCCACACATCAACTCCTCCCTGAATTTCCTAATGCCCTTCAGGGGAGTGTGGGCCCTTATGCTAAATTTGTGGTGGTTTTGTCACCTTCTAATTTGTGCCTTTAAAAAAGGATTGTGGAGTTTAGTTGGTTACAAAGAGAGGTTTCTAAATTATATTTTAATAATGCCTAAGTCATTAAGTAATTTCTACTGAATAATTTATATTTAAATTTTGCATCTTTCTCAATCACCAACAATTTATTAGAATTGATTTCAGTTAGGAATTTAGGGATATATAAAATGATTAAAATATTCCATACTTATATTTAATGTAGGATAAAATATAGAGAGTGGGTTTCAGTAATATTTAATTATTGATATTTAGCTTAAAATACACATTTAAGGGAATATGTCTTCAGTTTTTCTCCCTTGCCGTTAAGTTCTCTTCTCTTCCCTCCTCTAATATGTTGTTGGTTGCTCAGAAACTGCTGTCGAGGCAATGACTAGGGAACACAGTACTCAGGTTAACTAAAGGCTCAATGTTCCACTGATACAGGACCAGTTGCCAAAGAATTAAGACGACAAGCACAGTAAAAACAAACATACACCACCACTAGGGAAAAGAATCCTTATTCAATAAATGGTGCTGGGAAAACTGGATACCCACATGCAGAAGACTGAAACAGGATCCACACCTTACACTTCTCACAAAAATCAACTCACAGTGGATAACAGACTTAAACCTAAGGTGTAAAACTGTAAGAATTCTAGAAGAAAATATTGGAAAACTCTTACAGACATTGGCCTAGGCAAAGAATTTATGAAGAAGACCCCAAAAGCAATTATAGCAACAACAAAAATAAATGGGACCTGATCAAACTTAAAAGCTTCTGCACAGCCAAGGAAACTATCACAAGAGCAAACAGACAACCTACAGAATGGGAGAACATACCACATGCTACACATCCAATAAAGGGCTGATAACTAGAATCTATATAGAACTCAGGAAAATCAGCAAGAAAAAATCAAACCACCCCATCAAAAAGTGGGCAAAGGACACAAACAGAAACTTGTCAAAAGAAGACTAATAGCCAACAAACATGAAAAAATGCTCAACATCTCTAATCATCAGGAAAATGCAAATCAAAACCACGAGATACCACTTATCTCCAGTGAGAATGGCCTTTATCAAAAAGTCCCAAAACAATAAATGTTGGTGTGGATGCAGAGAGATAGGAACACGCATATGCTGCTGGTGGGACTGCAAACTAGTGCAACCTCTGTGGAAAGCAATATGGAGATACCTTAAAGAGATACAAGTAGATCTACCATTTGATCTAGCAATCCCATTACTGGCATCTACCCAAAAGGAAAAAAGACATTCTATAAAAAAGACATCTGCACTCGAATGTTCATAGCAGCACAATTCACAATTGCAAAGATGTGGAAACAACCCAAGTGCCCATCAATACGAGTGGATTAATAAAATGTGGTATATGTATATAAAAAAAAAACCATATTGAACATTCTTTAAACTTGCTTTTCTTTGGAGATGATTCTGAACATGAATTGTTACAGAGGGCCTAGGGGACTACGTCAAACCTGTCCTGACCTATCATGCATCTTGGAACTCCCTTCTCTTGAATACATTCTCAACACCAGCTTCTGTACCTGTCATTTTCAAAACAGTAAAATGTGGTATATATAGCTTATTACTCTGGTTCTTTGAGTTTTCTCTGGTGAGTTTCTTGATAAACTATTTACGAAATGGCCTCTAGTGGTTTCATTTAATGATCTACTCTTATCCTTATCTTGAATAAAATCTCATTTAAAAAAAAAAAAAACCTAGCTTCTATAAAGGTTTCCAAGTCCCGACAATGTTTGTTCATGTTTGTGTGCAGAAAAAGAACAATGGTTAAGCACCTGCAGAAATTCCAGGAATTGGGATACCTGCTTCTGTCCGGAGGGGCTGGGGTACCAGCTTCTGTCCCAAGAGGCCGCTGATTCTCTTCTCACCATGGTAGGGTGGGTGTGGGTATGCTGGGGGGCGGGAGCTCCTCTCATACCCTGGGCTGCTGTCTCCAGAAAGATGCCCTGGTGAGAAGAAGCCACATGGACAATAAAGAGAACTTACTCTGGTGCAGAAACAGCAGAGAGCATGGCTGATTCAGAATGCCAGATTCTAAACTTTCTTTTGATATTTAAAAGACAACTTGGAGAAAGGATCATCGAGGCACAGATGGCTAGAGCCTTTGTCCATTAGACTGATAGCATTGTGCGACGTCACTCTTCTTCCTCTTTGAACCTTTCCTGTGGCCAGTAAAATAAACCTATTAATTCCTATCCCCTTCTAGAACTCAAGCAAAGCACCCATTTGTAACCTCTTCCATGGTATTAATGGTAAAACAGGTGTCCTACGGTGATAGAAACTTCCTGTAAAACACCAGGGCAAAGTCTCCCATGATTTTGATACTTGTATATAAATATAAACAGGGAGCAAAATGTCACCATCTTTCCACCATAAGAGGTAAGTAAATTATAGTTACTGTGGTTTATTCAGTCTTTGCTTCACTGATACAGTGCAGTGGTTAAGAGCTTGGGCCTAAATCCTGGCTCTGCGGCTTTCCATCTGTGAATCTCTCTTGTGCCTTAGTTTTTTCATCTGTAAAATGGGGCTAATAGAGCCCACTTCATAAGAATGTTATAACAATTAAATAGTTAAGACATAGAAAGTTCACAGAATAGCTTCTGGTACTCAATAAATGTCAGCTATTTCCTTGAATTTTCAGAACAGTAGGCAGAAATACTGCCAACGCATCATGAGCCTGTTTATGATGACAATTACACAGCCTGATTCCTCTGCCTTCTGTTAGGTGAGATGTCAGCTGGGACACCTGGGGAACCTGTGGGAGAGGCACCACTGCAAGACCTCTGTAGCCCTCTGCAGACCAGGCCCCTCCCAGGGCAGGGAAGGGATTAGGAGTGGGATAGGCCACACACACCGAACAGAGGAGTAGGAACCCTGTCCCGGTTCCACCTCATGGCCAGTCCCTGACAGCCAATCTTCAGGAATGAAGATCCAGCTCACACAAGCTCTGGACTTACACTTGGGTTTTAAAGGACATCTCTGCTACTCAATAACTGTGTCCTTGGACAAGTCACTTGACCACTTACCTATGAAACGGAGATAACAGTACCTCACAGAGTCGTTCAGGATGGTGCCTCTTGTTCCTCTTCTTGGGTGTCTTCCTGGGGCTTGAATGTCTCTGCTTCTCACTGGAGTGGGATCTTGGGGAATGGTGTCTGTCTGCTTCTAGGACAGACCTCGAGTCCTCAAGCCCAGGCTAAGGGGATCCTCAACTTCAGGGGACAAAGACATTATGTTAGGGGTGGGGCCAAAGTCTCAGATAGTGAGCATTCATTCATTTGCCATTTCTGTCCAACACATCTGAGGACCACAGCACTGCAGCCAGGAACAGTGGCTCACTGGACTACTAAGGGGGAGGGGGACGTGGTGACACCACCTCTTTTGGGCATAATTCCTGAAACAGCCCCTCCTTGAGAATGATTGCTTTGCAGTCTCCACCATGACCAACCAGGATTTACCGTCAGAATCCGGTGGTCCTATTCGTAAAATGTTACCACATTAATAGGTCAACTAAGAAAAACCAAATGGTCATTTTTATGGATGCTGGAAGAGTGATAAAATGCAGTATCCTTTTCTGATCAAATTTTTTAAAAAAATTTAAAAATACTACATTAGCATAATAAAATATATCTATCTTAATAGTGACTTCCCTAAAAACGTCAGAACCAAGACAAG
>NW_012148519.1:1209150-1243943 GCF_000956105.1 Propithecus coquereli
AGAAAAGTGAATACGAAAATTCAAACCAAGGAATCGGGCTTATAACCACCACACTGTAGGGGAAAAGAGAAATTTCTCCCCAAATTTGTGTGCCCTAAGGTCGATTTTTCAACCTTTTAAAATCCATGCTTCTGTTTGTTAAATAAAAATCCATCTCTCATTCTCATTCCAGTCATACTCCATCCTGTCTCTCCCACCGATTGCAACTATAAATCCCAGACTAAACGCACAGGGCAGCCGGCTCTGAAAGGAAAGTAGTAGCAGAAAGATTAGAGAAGGAAAAGAGGACTCAAAGCACCATCAAACAGGCAGTAAGTTTACCGGTTTATCCCCCAGCTTGCAACTCCTGGCTTGGACTCCAAGGTTAACTAACCAAAACCTGGATTTGCACACCAGGTGCCAATAGAAAGAGGTCCAAGCCTTCGGTTTCTGGTCCTAGGAGTGGGAAAGCGCGCCCCTGTAGGTCAGAGACAGTGGGGGGAGATCCCGTTTGTGTTGCTTCTCTTCTCTGCACACCAGCCCCGAGGGCAGTTCTACTGCAGCAGGAGGTGCCTACAACTTCATGGAAAGGGAACTCTTACCTCTGTTAACAGAAGTGTGCTCCCAGCAGCAAGAGGGTAATGCCCATTGCTGTTTCTCTCTCTCTGTCCTTCCATACTTGGCCCTGGAGGCAGACACAGTCACAGAAACTGTATGGCCAAGCCAGAAAATTAAAAGCCTGGCTTTCTCGCCAGAGAACCAGAAAGAGGGGTCCCTGAGACTGTAAAGTGTCAAGATTTCAGAGAGGAAGGAGCTGAAGAAAGCAATCCCAGAAAGTTTTAGTGGACTCCTGGGCTCTCACCCTAAGCAGTGCACCAAAGGCTTTGTGAACTGTGGGGTAGACCCTGGCCTAGTCTCACACTCGCTAGTGGGTGGCCCACACACGGAACAGATCTGGAAAGCCCTACAAAGGCTGCAACGTGTACCTGACATTGGACCCACAGCCCACAGAAGGCAGGTAGGAGCTTGTGGACTGAAATTAACCAGTAAAATTGCCTGCCAAAGCAAAAACATCAACATTCTTCATAAGGTTCCAGCATGGCCCACGGTCCCATAACACAGGATTCAAATGTTAGCATAAAATCCGTAATTATTCAACATGTGCAGAACAGAGAAAAACCTCAACATCTCATGTGGAAAAGACACGCAGCAGACACCAACTCTGAGATGACACAAAGGTTGAGACAGAGACCTCAAGTCATGTATTATAACCATATTCCAAGAAGTAAGACAATGGTGAAACAAATTAAGAGTGTCAATAGAGATAAAAGACATAAATAAAGGAACCAAGTGGAAATTTTAGAATAGAAAGAGAAAATAAATGAAATTTTTAAAAAGTTACTGAATGGTCTTAAGAGCAGGATGAGAGGCAGTACCCTGGAATATAACACAATAGAAATTGTCCAGTCTGAACAACAGTGAGAGCAGATACTAGGGAACCAAAGAACAGAGCCTCACAAATTTGCAGGACAATAGAAAAAAGTCTAACATCTTTGCGATTGCAGTTCCACAAGGAGAGGAAAAAGCATATGGCACAGAAAAAAATACTTGAAGAAATAATGGCTGAAAAGTTCCCAAATTTGGCAAAAGACAAACTTACAGATTCAAGAATCTCAGCAAACCCCAGTGGGATAAACTCAAAGAAACTCATGCCCAGACAACTCATAATCAGATCGCTAAAAACTAAAGACAAAGAAAAATCTTAAAAGCAGTCAGAGAACACCAGCACGTTGCGTGTTAGGGAACCATGATTTAAACGAATCATCAGAAACCGTGGAGGCCAGAAATCAGTGGACAAGATTTTTAAAGTGTTGGTGGAAAAGAACTTCCAAGCTAAAATTTTACATCCAACAAAAATATCCCTCAGTAATTAAGGCAACATAAAACATTCTTGGATGAGAACTTGTCACCATCAGACCTGCTGTGAAAGAAATGCTAATTCTTTAGACAGAAGGGAAATTATACCAGAAGGAAATTTTAAACTTCGGAAATGAACTACAGAAATGGGAAATATTTGGGTAAAAATAGACTATTTTTCTCATCTTAAGTTCCTTATAATATGTATAATCAGTGAAAGCAAAATGTTAATATTGTCTGATGAGGTTTCCAGTGACTATAGATATAATAATATGAACATTACAACATAAAGAGTGAGAGTAAAGGATCTATATGGTAGTAACGTTTCCACATTTCACTTGAAGTGATAAAATATTAATCTTAAATAGACTATGAAAAGTTAGGTAAGTGTTTTATAATTCCTAAAGCAACCACATAAAAGAATTACACAAAAGGAAATAGTAAAAAACTCAATAGGTAAATTAAACTTCAATACCAAAAAGTATTCAAATAATCTAAAAGAAGGTGGGAAAGGCAAAACAGAGATTAAAAACATAGGGAATAAAGAATAGAAAATAATAAAATATTAGACCTAAATCCAAACATATCAACAATTATATTAAATTTAAAAGATCTACATATACTAATTAAAAGACAGAAATTGCTAAATGTAAAAAAAATCCAAAACTCAAGTATGTGCTGTTTATAAGAAACCCATTTTAAATAAATAGTATAGATTAAAAATAAAAGGATAAAAAAGAAAGACATTTCCTATAAATACTATTCAGAAGAAAGCTAGAGTAGCCATATTAATATCATATGAAGGAGAGTTCAGAGCAAGACATTTACCAGGGATAAAGAGGGACAATACACAATGACAGGGCCAATTTACAAAGAAGACATAATAATCCAAAGTGTCTATGTACCTAACAACAGAGCTTCAAAAAACGTGAAGCAAAAACTGATATAACTGAAAGGAAAAATGGCAAACCAGCAACTATCTTTAATGGTCAGGGACATCAAACTCCTGTCTCAGTAATCCATAGGACAAGTGGACCATATTCTGGATCATAAAACAAATCTCAACAAATAGAAAAGAATTGAAATCATATAAAGTATGATCTCTGGCCATAATAGAATTAAACCAGGCATCAGTAACTGGGGAATCTCTAAATACATGGAAACTAAATAACATAATTCTAGGTAATCCATGGGTCAAAGGGGAAGTCTCAAAGGAAATGAGAAAATTAGAAAATTTTTTAAACTGAACAAAAACGAAAATACAATAAATCAGAATGTATAGGTGTAGCTAAAGCAGGGCTTAGATGGAAATTTATAGCATTTGGTGCTTATTTTAGAAAAGAAGGAAGTCTCAAATCAACAATCTAAACTTCAGCTTTAATAAACTAAAAAAAAAAAAAAGTAAATTAACCTAAAACGAGCAGATGGAAGGAAATGTTGCTGAATGAAAGAAGCCACTCCCAAAGGTTACGTACTGTATGATTCTGTTTACATTACATTATGAAAAAGGCAAAACTAAAGGAACAAAAAAACAACTCAGTGGTTGTCAGGGATTGGGGTGAGGCAAGGATACAACTACAGGGAAACACGAGGGAGGTTTTGGGGGGTGATGGAATTGTTTGGAATCCTGATTGCAGTGATGTTTATAAAAATCATAGAATAGTCTACTTCCCCCAAGTATTTTTTACTTTATTAAAATAATAATAATTTTCTCTATCTCATACCCACACACACGAAATTTCTCAATTTGTTTCTCACTGTGCAGACTGTGTCTGTCCACATTGGGTACCCATAGCCAATAGTGTGCCAGGTAGAGTAGGACCAGATGTTTTTTTTGAATGAATGAAAACCACTCATTCAAAATGAATTACTGGTACCCAAAAGATGATGTCTAACTTATGCTTAATTATAATGATAATAACTAACATTTATTGTATTGTTTTTTATTTTATTTACCAAGTACTGCAAAATATCCTAGATATATTATCCTAATACATTTATAATTCTTAGATCATTCTGTTATTAACAACAGTATATTGTGTAGCCATTTTTTATTACTTAAAATTTCACGTCTTTTTGCTTCTTTTTTATTCTTTTGGCAAACTTTTCTTAAAAGTGCAAGAAACAGCCTATCTTGGATACCCAAATTGTATGGGTAAATTACAGCAATGCAGCGGCATGGCCAGCAGATAGAGACAGAGAACACAAAGTCGCTCGGACTCACGGCTGTTGCTGGGGCTATTTCCCAGGCTCAGTGCATGCAGCACCTGGGTATCAGGCTGCTCCCGTTAGAATGCCGGTTTTCAAACCTGGCTGCATATTGAAAGCACCTGGGGAACGTTAAAAACTACTGACGAACAGCCTCCCCCGACGCCAATTCTGAGTTTAGTGGTCTGGGGTATGGTCTTGCCATTGAGGGTTTTAAAAGCTGCCCAAGTGATTCTAATTACAGCCACGTTTGAGAACCGCTACTTCAGAACATTCAACCACAGAAGGTCTCGAGCTAGTGTGTTTCAGAATCACCTGGGAACTTGTGAAGGACCGAGACCCAGGCTGTTGTAGTCCTGATTCTTTTGAGAACCACTGTATTCTGAAATGGTGATATATTAAACTTACGATAGTTAAAAATGTAGTCAGTACTAAATTTGATACAGTCTCATACTAGATTCTAATACATCACAGTAACTACAGGCATTACATGTTTAAGAACATTTTACAGGAGAAAAATTGTAATTGAGAAAATGCTAACCATTGATTCTCCCCTGCTTCCCCCCGACCACCAGAAATAGAAATGAGATCTGCGGGGCCATCCTCGGACTATCTCATGGAGCACAGCAGCAGTTTCCAACACTGGGCCAGTGGGCTTCCGCTCCAGAGAAGTACAGGCTGCACATGGTATTGGGTGCCAGAGAGTTTATAAAGTTGTGTTTGGGCCAGGATGAGAGAATGGCAGGGGGCTGAGGGGGCAGGATTTCGGAGGCGGTAGGATGGGATTTGATCAATAGTTGAAATGGAAGCATTTGTTCAGAGGATGAGTCAGTCTCCTCCTTCCTCTGAGTCAGGATGGAAGAAGAAGAAGCGAGGGAAAAATGCAGAGAAAGTTGGGGAAAGCAAAGGGGTAGGTCATGGATATTTTGGGGGAGAGAAGAGGTCACTGGATAGAGCTGTTGAACTCAGAGGCAAGAGCTTCTTATTGGGATCAAGCTGAGTTGCCCGTAGCAGTACCAACTTGAAAATGCTCCCTTCGTGGGCTGCTCTCACTTCCCTATTCTCTCCCCTGCCAATGTTTCCTGGGATTGCCTCCCAAGAGAGCTACTCGGGTTCTAGAGGAACTTCAACCAAGACAGCATCAGTCCAAACACTTTACCCACCACTGCCCGAGTCTATGTTTCTAGTCCTAAACTCAGGTCCTATATTTTCAACTACCTATTGGACATTTCCACTTGGACGTCTGCATATAAGATAGTTCTTAAAGTTCCGTTTGCAATTATCTACCTTTGGGGCTGGGAGGAGAGCACAGGAAAATATTAGCCTTTATATTGGAAACTTTTTTGCAGAAATTTTGTTGTAATTGTTTTTGGAAAGAAGCAATATTTAAGGTTCACAGAGTATGTCATAGCTAAAAAAATATAGCCTGGGTCCATGATAACTAGTTAGCAAGACCTAGCAGGAAAAAGAATTGTTTTCACATATTAAACTTGTTTTCCTGGGTAAGATAAAGCAGTTTGGCTAATGGAAACTACATCCTCATTCCTCTGAATATGAATTAGGAGGAAAATAAGCTAATGAGTGACACCTGACTTCTGGTGTGACAGCCTTGGAGCTGGGAGGAGTTGGCCCTGCTCTGACAGCAGGTAGGGGGTAACAGGGAGGGAAGGGAGGGAGAACTACAGGTCACCAACAGGGGCAATTGGTGCTGTATCCACCTGGTTAAGGTGACGTCCTGACACCCAGTGCTGTCTCCAAGCTCTCCCAGGGCAGGAAAAATGGAGCCCCTCACAGATGAGCCAAGGTCAGGCAACCATGAACATGGCAACCCCTGCAAACCCCATCCGACCAGTGTCCACACCCCACGACAATATCCGATCCTGAGGCTGGGGAAGCAACAGTAAGCAGTTGGGAAATTGGAGCCATCTCCTTTGTCCTTAAGTACCTGGTGTAAACAGTGTTGAACTAAAACACAACTCAGAAGGGAGCAGGAGAGAACTGAAGTGGGCTACCAGTAAGTGACCAAAGCTCTCCTGGAAACCGTTCTCATCCTGTCCACCCCTCAACAAGTTGTTCGTCCAGTCAACAGGTGGCACGGTGGGGACAGCCCAGACTTTGAGGTCAGACAGACCTGGATTTGAATGCGGCTATGCAGCTTTGGGCAAGGAGTCGCCCTCTCTAGCTACCCTTTTCTGTAAGTGCCTATCAGGTATTAAAGCAGAGTACTGGCACCTCGCTGTATTATCTAATTTCATCTTCGGAACAAACCTCCGAAAGGTGTTATTCTTACTTTACAGAAGAGGAAAGTGAGGCTCAGAGGGATTAAATAACTTGTCTGATATCATACAGCTAATAAATTTCAGAGCAGCCAGAATCTGAGCCCACGTAGATTCTCCTGCAAAACCCATGCTCTCTCCACCGCACCGCCCACCTTCCTTTCAGAGGGGTTCCTGCTCTGTAATCCCGGATACTAATAGCTGCTCACTTGTCATTGTGAAGACCAGATTACACCACAATAGCCACAGGGATGGCTCCCTTTACATAGAGTATCTCCATTCTTCCCAACAAGTCTTTGAAGTAGTTATTATCCCATTATACAGTTGAAACACTAAGGCTTAGAGAGATCAAGGTGATTTGTGGCTGCCCGCCCTTCCCCAGAACAGAGGCCCCGCCTCCTTCCCCGGGCACTGCCCTCACTTCCTAGTGTATCAGTTGCTCAATATCTGCTTATTGAAATGTCCTTTATGTCCAAATGGAATCCAGCACCGTGCCAGGACCCCTCGTGGATGTCAAAATCTACCAAATTGAATTAAAGGCAGATTTAGGGTTTTTTTCATCTCATTGTTAAAATATGTAGAAACGGTTTATTTAATGCACTTATTTTTTATACTTAGATTATTGTTACTCTCTCAAAATATGATGGAGAGGGACAGCAAATTCTCCAGGGGACTTAAGATGTTGAAGATATTTCAGGAAAGGAATATAAGGCGTAACAGGAAGAAAAGAGGTTTATTCCATTTGACAAGTGTCCATAAAGTATTTTTTCTACAAAGCCAAACAACTTCCTCCTCAGGCCTGGCCTGTGGCCGTGTTTCTGAGGAGGCTTTGCCAGGCGGGGAAGGCCCGGTGGTGCTTTTCCACCTCTGGGTCACTCCAGAGTGTGGACAGCTGCATGGTGGTCGGTCACCAGTCCCTCTGGGGCTGAGGCTGAGGCCCAGGGACAACACAGGGCTCTGCCTTTTTAGGAGGCCACCTGGATACATGATCTCACTGGCTTCAAACGCCTTCGATGGCCACTGTCCCCTCTGACCTCCAGTCCCCAGGCCCAGGCCCTCCTCCGCTCTTTCCTGAAACTGCAACAGTCTCCAAGAGGGCACTGAGGTCACCAGCAGACCTGTAGGTCTCTCGCCTCCTTTCTCACTGGCGCCACGGGGTCTTTCCCCAGACATGCACCCATCCTCCCTGGCTCCCCCTCACCCTCTCTGCCATCCACCAGCCCCCTTCCCCTGCACCGTGGGAACCACAGCTCACGCACACACAGGGCCTTTGCT
The DNA here is from genome assembly GCF_000956105.1 of Propithecus coquereli. Taxonomy (NCBI): domain Eukaryota; kingdom Metazoa; phylum Chordata; class Mammalia; order Primates; family Indriidae; genus Propithecus; species Propithecus coquereli. Next base: position 1,216,806 of record NW_012148519.1, read on the forward strand.
CCCAGTCCCCGGGCTTTGCTTGCTGAGCACCTATTTATACTTCCGGTGCCAACTGACAAGACACATCCTTTCATCTGGGAAGCCTTCCCTGATCACCTGTAAAATGGGGATATTTGCAGTACTTGGCTCATAGGGTTGTTATAGGACTAAAAAAATAATAAGCCCTTAGCAGACAGCCAAGCAGAGCACTAATAAGACCTAGTGCATGCTAGCGGTCGTCACTATTTTTCTCCTGATTCCTAGCATATCACTTGCCACACTATAATACAATTGCCTGTTTACTCGGCCGTCTCCCTGCCAGACCATGAGCTCCTGGAGAGTTAGCATCATGTCCTATTCGCCCCACCTAGCCTTGGGCCGGGCATAAGCAGACTGTTGGCAAGGTTCTGTTCAATGAATTGGGAAGGTATTAAACCTCCCATTTTACAGACCAGCAAACTGAGGCCTACAGAGGGAAACATGACTTGCCCCCGAAGACACTGCTAGCCAGGGGCAGAGCAGGAATTCAGTTCAGGATTTGGAGACTCCTTTGTCCAGTGCTGTTCCCTACACTGCTCTGTCACCACGTGGATGCAGAGGCCACAGTCAACTCTGGTCTTCCCAAATGGTTTTCCTGATAATTCAGGACCTAAGGAAAACCCGCACATAACTTTGCCCTTGGATGGAGTGAGTTGGGGTGTTAGAGCAGAAAGCAGCCTCCAGGGCCATCCAGTCCAGCTCCCCACTCCCTGCCTTCTAAGGAAACCAAGGACTCAAGAGAGGAAGTAAGTCACCCACAGTCACATTGGGGCCGCAGAGCTGGACTCCCTTTACATTGCTTCTTTTATTCACAAGAAGTAAAGTGCCATCCCCGAGGGCTGAGCAGCAGAAAGGAGCCTGGGTGTTTACAGGCAAATGCTCATGGAAGCCTCTAGCACCAGCAGTACAGCCTTGTGGCCTCCACCAGCTCCCCAGAGATAGCGAAGCCCGTGTGGAAAGAAGGAAGAAAGCTCAGTGGGCAGAAGACAGCAGTCCTGGCCGCACCCAGAGGGACTCTATATGGTCCATGCTTTTTACAGTGCTGTCAAGAGGAGGGCAGTCCCTCTGTCACCACTTCTATTCAACATAGTGCTGGAAGTCCTAGCCAGAGCAATCAGACCAGAGAAGGAAATCAAGGGCATCCAAATGGGGGCAGAAAAGGTCAAACTATCACTCTTTGCTGATGATATGATCTTATATCTAGAAAACCCCAAAGATTCTGCCATGAGACTACTGGAATTGATAAACAAATTCAGCAAAGTCTCAGGTTACAAAACCAATATACACAAATCAGCAGCATTCCTATACGCCAACAACAAACTGTGAACCAAATCAAAGACTCAATACCTTTCACAATAGCAACAAAGAAAATAAAATACCTAGGAATATATTTAACTAAGGAGGTAAAAGACCACTATAGGGAGAACTACGAAACACCGAAGAAGGAAATAGCAGAGGATGTAAACAGGTGGAAAACCTCACCATGCTCATGTGTCAACAGAATCAATACTGTTAAAATGTCTGTACTACCCAAAGTGATATAGAGATGCAATGCAATCCTTATTAAACTACCAACATCATTTTATGCAGATCTAGAAAAAATAATTCTACGCTTTGTATGGAAGCAGAGAAGGCCCCGTATAGCAAAAGCAATCTTAAGCAAAAACATGGGGAGGCATCAGTTTACCAGCCTTCAAGCTATACTACAAGACTATAGTAAGTAAAACAGCATGGCATTGGCATAAGAACAGACACATAGACCAATGAAACAGAACTGAGAACCCAGATATAAAACCGTTCTCATATAGCTATTTAATCTTTGACAAAGCAGACGAAAACATACACTGGGGAAAAGAGTCCTTATTCAATAAATGGTGCTGGGAAAACTGGATAGCCACATGTAGAAGACTGAAACAGGATCTGCACCTCTCACCTCTCACAAACATCAACTCATGGTGGATAGCAGACTTAAACCTAAGAAACTATAAGAATTCTAGAAGAAAACGTTGGAAAAACTCTTATAGACATTGGCTTAGGGAAAGAATTTATGAAGAAGACCCCAAAGGCAATCACGGCAACAACAAAAATAAATAAATGGGACCTGATCAAATTAAAAAGCTTCTGCACAGCCAAGGAAACTATCACAAGAGCAAACAGACAACCTACAGAATGGGAGAAAATATTCGAATGCTACACATGCGATAAAGGGCTGATACTAGAATGTATATAGAACTCAGGAAAACCAGCAAGAAAAAAATCAAACAACCCTATCAAAAAGTGGGCAAAGGACACAAACAGAAACTTTTCAAGAGAAGATAGACTAATGGCCAACAAACATATGAAAAAATGCTCAACGTCTCTAATCATCAGGGAAATGCAAATCAAAACCACAATGAGATATCACTTAACTCCAGTGAGAACGGCCTCTATCAAAAAGTCCCAAAACAGTAAATGTTGGTGTGGATGCAGAGAGATAGGAACATGCATACACTGCTGGTGGGACTGCAAACTAGTACAACTTCTGTGGAAAGTAATATGGAGATACCTCAAAGAGCTACAAGCAGAACTACCATTTGATCCAGCAATCTCATTACTGGGCATCTACCCAAAGGAAAAAAAGACATTCTATAAAAAAGACATCTGCACTTGAATGTTTACAGCAGCACAATTCACAATTGCAAAGATGTGGAAACAACCCAAGTGCCCATCAATCCATGAGTGGTATATGTATACCGTGGAGTTCTACTCAGTCACAAAAAACAATGGTGATCTAGCACCTCTTATATTATCCTGGATAGAGCTGGAGCCCATTCTACTAAGTGAAGTATCACAAGAATGAAAAACAAGCACATGTGCTCACCATCAAATTGGTATTAGCTGATCAACACTTATGTGCACACATAGTAGTAACATTCATCGGGTGTCGGGCAGGTGGCAGGGAGGGGATGGGTATGTATACACCGTCTGGGAGATGGACATGCTTGAAGCTCTGACTCAGGTGGGACAAAGGCAATATATGTAACCTAAACATCTGTACCCCTGTAATTTGCTGAAATAAAAAAAAAGGGGGGGAGGGCAGTCACCATCTGAAGCCTGGAGATTTATGGCTGAAGAAGGGACAAGGGACATCTACTCCACTCGGGCCCTTTGAAAGTGGGCTTATAGGATTTATCTCTGGGTTGGGGCACTTTGCCTTCAGCTTCAGAAAGGACAGTCCCACCCAGTCCCCCTTTATTGCTGACACCTGCTGGTCCCAGGGCCCCTGGCTAGAGAAATGAAACACTCGAGGCCTGAGAGTGGAGAAGGTGTCATGTGGTATGGAGACCTGTGGGACTGGCCCGCTGCCTGCCAGCTGGACTCGGAAGAGTACAGCTGGGCAGTGGGTAAGATTGTCTACCTGGTCCCTGCTCCTGCCTAGGCCAGTAGGGATTCATTCATTCATTTACCCTTTTACTCCTCCATTCATTCACGTACACACACATACATACACACACCAAAAAACCAACAAACAAAAACTCTACCACCTACTGTATGTCAGGCAGCTACAGGTGGAGGATCCAAAGATGAACAATATCCCAGCCCTGGCCTTGATGAGCGCCCAGACTAAACCTGTGGACACACTGTTACAAGGCAGTGTATGAGGGTCGGGACCGAGTCTTGCTCAGGGCTGTTGGGGGTCCCAGCCCACCAAGGGAGGGTGGTCAGGGAAGACCTCCTAGAGGAGGATGAAAGATGGGAAAAGGCACTTTAGGAAGAGGGAATGGCCTGTCCCAAGGCGTGGAGCAGTGGACAGGTAGGGCTCAGGAAAGCACATGTAGTGCAGCCTGGCGTGTGTGGCACAGGTCAGGGAGGAGGCAGACGTGAGATGGGAGGCAGGTGGACAGAGGTCACAGGAATGTGTGTGGGGAGCTTAAATTTTATTGTGGAGGCCACAGGGAGCCATAGAAGGGTTTTAGGAAGGACACAGGTCACACAATCAGATTTGCTCTAGAGAAGGCCCTCAGGTGGCAGGTGAGGCATGGGTCGGAAGGAAGGAGGCTCTCACACTTGGCTATGCGTCATACTCACCTGGAGAAATTTAGCAAGCACTGACACCTGAATCTCACCTCCAGAGAGGTGACCATAATCGGGCTGGGGTGTGGCTTGGCCATTGGGATGTTGAAACTCCCTCCTCTCTGACTCCGATATGCAGCTGTGGGTGACCCACTGGAGAGGGAACCCCTCCCCCGTTAGGAGGCACTGTCGCCTTCCAAGTGAGAAATGAAGAGGCAGTTTCCATGAGGCTGGAGGTGGGCACAGATTCAAGAGAGAGAACCACAGGTCATGGTCGTTGGTTGGATGTGGATCCGTAGAGCAAGGGAGGAAAAACACAGTCTGGAAGTTCCTCAAAGGGTTACACAGAGAGTTACCATATGATCCAGCAACTCCATGCCCAGGTATAAACCCAAGAGGCCGTTGGGATGAATGTCACAGAAAAAGGAGAGCAACGTCCAAAGGGTCTATTCAATTTAATTTAACTTTTTGAGCAAGGATTATGCTAAAGTCACCAGAGAAGATGCCAAGATGAGTAGAATGAGCTTGTGACCTCACCTCACACACATAGAAACCTCGGATTCAAGGCAATCGTATAAGTAAGGTACAGAATGCTCCAGACCTGTTGAATTAAACCTCACAAAGGCCTCCACATATCAGAATTGGCTAAGCATCTGCAGGTGCCCTGCCTCTGCCCAAGTCACCCAGCCCCTCGGTCCTGCCTGCCTCTGTTTCTTTTCCTATAAAATGGGGTGAATTAGTGGTTGGCCTGGCTAACTGTTTCAAGAAGGAGGTGTGGAATCACAGAGAGTGTGGACTTTCCAGTGTTAGAACCAGTTTCTAACTGGGAAAAATGCCTTGCCTGCTCTGAGCTTCACTTTCCTCGTCTATGAGTCACAGAGGAAAAATTACACACGGGATATATAAGTGTGCAATGCCTGCACCCACCAGATGTGCAGCATCTGGAATCTGAATTGCCACGAGGCAGGGAATTTGTGTCCAAATGGCTCACTAATATATCCCTGGCGCCTAGACCAGTGCCTGGCACATGAATCTCTGTTGAGCGCCTTTGTTACCAGGGTCCACGTCTTCTGGAAGCTGGTATAACGCACATGTGTTACAATAGGATGAAGCCGTTGAAGGGCAGAGGCCCAGTGGGAAGCAGTCCAGGCTGAGGCTGTGTGTGTGGACCAGGAGTCAAGGGGATACTTGACTACTTTGTAGTGGGACTCATTCAGCAACCGACATAGTGAAGAGGGCTGGGTGCTAAGGGGAGAGTCTTGGGCAGTCCTCACATAGAATATTGTTCCTCCCTCTCTCTCCACCTTACTCCAGGCACAAGAAATGAATCCTGTTCCCTCATAAACCAGTCCATGACAAAGCAACCCATGGGGTCCCCGGAGTTCATCCCAACCGTTTTCCTCGTCCTCAGCTCCCAGGCCCCTCATTTCCTTGGTTTATTAGCCCTGCGTCAGTTTCCAGTGTGGCCCAGTCCCCAAGGTCAACACACTCAGTTTGGGATTCTCTATCCAAGCTCTGATCTTGATTTAATATTCACCCTCTAGTTTCATGCACTCAACCCTTGGGTAAGGGGCACCCTACAGTTGAAGCCCTCTTCAGTCCCCAAAGGGCATAGTGTGGGATAATGGGAGAAAACATGGACTTAACAGGTGCTTTGGGTTCCAGCCCCTGAGTCCATAAATTACTAGCTGTGCAGTCTTTGTCGATTTATCTGAGCCTCAGTTTCCCTATTTGTAAAATATAAGGACAAAAATTATATTGCAAGGTGGTTGTCAGCAGTGATTCTCAAAGTGTGGTCTTTGGAACATCAATCCCATGAGATGGGAAAGGGTGTCGTTGTTAAGTGAGTTTGGCAAACGCTGAATATTGCGTCCTCATCTCAGAGATTCTCAAATGACATTAGACTAAGCAAGTTCTGAGCAACCTGTAAAAGAATCAGTTTCACTTTGGTTAGCACAGCTTCTTCTAAGCAACAGAACCTATTAGCCTCCCATGGAGCCAGTGCTCTGGGTGATACACCGTGGGGAAAGCTGTTTGGGAGGATGGAATGACATACCAAACACAAGGCGCGCAGCACGGCTCGTGGCGCATGCATCGTGGACGCCAGCAAGCACGAGCTCCTTTTGCATTTCTTCCATGTCAGGGGTGTCTATTCAAACCGTTTCTACCTCAGCTACGAAAAAAGTATTTTACACTATTGTGACAAGTAATTTTCCAGAAAACTTTTGTTGATCCCTTTACATGAAAAGGAAATCACCTAAAGTGAAGTTAATGACATCTGTACTTTTAAAGCTGAAATAAGAGCACTTGTGATCCCAGATATTAAGAATACTCACTCTGGGATTTCTGGGACGTCACTGTTCAGAACTGCACCAGCAGGAGTTGGTGAAGTTGAGTAACTTGCCTAAAGTAGCAGAGTCTGAGCTCTTTCCAGTAACCACCCCACCCTGCACATGCAAACTGGAGTATGTCCCATCATGTAGGTTCAGATCTGAGAACCTTCAGGTCCCATCCTTTTGAAAAAAGTTTGGAAATATGTACCCCAAAAGCCTTAAAAATCTTCCCACCTAGGAATGCCACTTCCGGAATTATGATAAAGAAACCATTCAAATGAAGACAAAGAGATATACATAAAGATATTCGTCACAACATTATAAAGGACAAAAGTGGAAATGACCCAACGGTTGGGGAAGAGTTAAACACCCAATAGTTGGGGAATGATTAAATCCATGAGGGACTTTTCTACATTAAGTATCTTACGGCCACTTAGAATGATGTTTATAAAGAGTTTTGAATAATGTGGAACATGCTTGTAACATTAAGGAAATAAAATAGGCTACAAAAATAAAATATATACATTATAATAACAGCTATATTGGTGCACAGAGAGAAAAATTTACTAATGTATTAATAGAGTGATTATTTCTGAATGTTAAGATAGCGGTGAATAGAATTTTTCATTCTATTTTATATATTTTTCTATTATTCTAAATATTTTTCTGTATTTTCTCCTTTTATTCTACATGTTCTTCTGTATTTTCAAGTTTTATACAATAGTGATCAGGAAAAGATAATTATTTATTTAAAAAAGAAAAAAAGGCCAAGTACAGTGGCTCATGCCTGTAATCCTAGCACTCTGGGAGGCCGAGGTGGGAGGATTGCTTGAGGTCAGGAGTTTGAGACCAACCTAAGCATAAGCGAGACTCCTGTCTCTACAAAAAATACAAAAATTAGGTGTGCATGGTGGCACACACCTATAGTCCCTGATACTTGGGAGGCTGAGGCCGGAGGATCCCTTGAATCCAAGAGTTTGAGGTTTTGCAGTGAGCTATGAGGATGCCACTGCACTATAGCCCAGGCAACAGAGCGAGATCCTGTCTCAAAAAAAGAAAAAGAAAAAAGGCCCTGAGCTGGTTACCCAGAGGTCTCAGAACCCAGTAGACCTAAATGCCATTACAAACACCATTGTGGAATGCCACCTACCAGTGTTACCCAAACTCCAGGAATCATCTGCCCTATGTTGTCTATCTGTGTAGAACCTACACCATTACTTAATATTTTTATAGAAATCAACTCTGTTTTGTAATTTGAATACATGTATTTTTAACAAAATTTTTAAACTACTCTAAGTGGAAAAATAATATCACTTGCCACTAATGGAAAGTTACCACAAAAATAAATGCAATAAAACCAAACAGTATGATGAAATTCTAGACTGCTAAAGCTTCTGAACTTTATCTCTGTTTTCCCTCTGTTTAATAAAAAGTGGGGCAGGGAGGGAAGAGTGTTGTCAGGAGGAGGGGACAGATGATCAAGGGTTTGAGAGTGATTAAAATGTCCTGGCCTAGTAACCGATTCCTTAAAGGATTCACAAAGATTGAAAAATAATTGAAAAAGATTTTCTCACTAGAGATTCTGATTTGTTTTTAATGATTTGCCCACCTACCACCCAAACTGCTGCGTATACCACACGCCGGGGGCAGTGCCACGCAGTATTCCTGACACCGGCGGGTCTCCCACATTCTGTGGTCACTTGCCCACCTGGTTTTAAACACAAGGACAGGTGTTTCTACCATCAACGCTTTTCCATTCCTCTGACAATTCCAAAGTCCTGTCCTTGTTCAAGACCGTAGGGTTTGCACGTAATATTTTTAATGTCTTCATCATTGATTTGCAAAGCACGTTTCAGGGTTTGTAAAACCATAAACTTGCCGGTGCTGTGCCAGTCCTGAGTCTGAAATAGGCTAGGCAAGATAAAGGGGGCAAAAAGATGCCACCTGTCTGGGAAGTGGTGGAAGCCAGAAAAAATCTTAGCGAACTTAAATGTCACTCATTACACAGACGGGGACACTGAGGCCCGGAGGGAGGGAAGGAGGGACTAACGAGCAGTAACAGAGCTGGGTTAGAATCTAGGACCCCGACTAGTGTCGTCTTTCTGCCATACTCCACCTGACATCTGCTCAGAACCAAAGTTGACAGGTGGTTCCTGGTGTGAGAGGTTTGTCTGCTCTGGAATCCCTTTCAGAGCCCAGAGAGAAGAGAAGGGATTGTCCTGCAAGTGTTTCTCTTCGGGTACCTTAAATATCAGCGATCTCCCTTCTCTCTCTCCGAATGGACACCCAGCAGCGGGTGCCCAAGGAAGAACCGTGGACCCATGAACCTCAGCAAGAGGGACCTCGTGTCACTCATTCAACCACATGTGTAGAGACTCTCCACCTCCTAATGTCCCTGGCCTGGCTGCCTCATTTTCCAGAACAGATTCAGTCCCAGAGAGGAAGCAGGCTCGTTTCAGAGCACCCAGCTAGCAAGTGGCAGTGTCAGGCTTGGGATGCAAGTCTCCTGGGTCTAAGGCCGATGCTCATTTTACAAAACAAAAAAAAAAAAAGTTTTTAAAGTAAAATTCACTTTTAAATCCTACGATTATTCATCTTAATCACTTTCCATACACACCCTCAGCTCTATTTCCTCCTTCACTTCATCACTCTGCTTTGGCAAAACCACAACCCTGGTTAAATCTAACTCTCCACTTAGCACCTAATCCTGTGTAGCTGAACAAGATTCGTGAAAAAAGCACGGCCATGCTGGCTGTTCCCACTTTAAATTCACGACTTCAAATCTTGGCAATGCCAGGCAATCATACCACACACTCCTAGTCAATAACTATTGGCATATCCCATTCAATATGTTGAAGAGATAGATTGAATAAATGAATTTTACTTAGAGTCCCATCAAGGCTATATAGTTCTGCTTGTCCAACTTTCAACATTTCACAAATTGAATTTTTAAACCAGCTTGCGATGCCTGTTCAGACAGAAATGGTAATAACGTCATCTCCGTTTGGAAGCTGTCTTAATGGTGTTTGCCTGGGCTGGTGCAACGTACAGTTGGAGGAGATTCTTACTTGATTGAAATTGTTGTTTGAGCCAGTGCTCCACCTGGGAGCCTCAGGACTTTCCTTCCTCCGGACGGAGCCTTTAGAAACAAGTCTAGGGGTCAGTCCAAAGCTCAGGAGCTGCGACTCAACTTAGAAAGCCTTTTACAGCATTGTTTGCGTAAGTAAATAGTTGGCTTCCCATTTCGAGAAAGGATGTATTTGCTCTCAAGGCCAATTCCTGTCCTGGGCACCCACTGGGGATTCTGGAAAACACATCTCTCCACATGTTGTTTTGAAATAGCCAGCACAGTTTGGATCCTTCACCCACAAAAAAACAATTGCAGTTGAAGCTGCAATACGAGCCACACTGCTTCCTCCTCTCAGTTTCAAATCCTGTCTGTCCCCTGCTCCGTGGCAACACTTACTAAGCATCTGGCCTCCTTTCCACCCGTTGCAGGCGACCATGCGGACGATACACACTGCTTGTTTCTCATTGATGTCAGCAGTGCTAATGATTAAGTGAAAACACTCCGTCTCACTCAATCGTCTCATCTCATTCAATTCTCTCGCTTTTCCCTGCCAACGCGCATTGTCAACAGATGAGTGCAATGTGCCTTCGAGATTTCTCCCAGAACCTGTCTTGAGAGTGCAAGTGAGGTGAACGGTAGATTCAGCCCTTCTGATGTGAATCGTGCCACCAACCCTTCCAGGGCTCCCAACATCGGCCTCCTCCCCACTCAGATGCAGCTGTCCTTGGAAAGATCCAGAACAGATATTTCACTACCAAGTGGTACTAAACAAAAGCCGAAGGTATAAGCAAAGCAAAAGTGTATGCATATACAAACATTTATCACGGTATACACTTCAGATGTGTACTCTTTATGCATGTAAATAATAACCCAGGAGAAACTTTTTTTAAAATAAAGCAGAATTCTAGATCATGTTCTAACTAACTAGCATAGGGTTTTAGGATGGGGATGAGCCAGAATGCTGTTACCCACTTTAAGATCCCTATGGTCTGGGTTGCCTTTGACAAGACAGCACCAAAACAGTAAAGAATAATCGCCAATTGTTGTTTCCAAAAAAAGAACAATAAAAGGTAAGCCCCTCACCACCTCCTCCTCTTGCCCTCACATTCTCAATCCCTACAAGAGATTTAAAAAAGAACAGCCCAGGAAATTCCAAGCATGAATACCTCCCAAGATAAGACAGAAATGGAAGAAAACCAAACTTTTAAAAGTAAGCATTTTGATCTTCATGCAAACATGGAGTTAATCTTGGGACAGCTAAGCACAATTACACAGATGCATTCATTCTGCGAAATGGTCGCTGAGCGTAGAGAATGTCGGTGCCAGTTCAGAGTCCAAGCTCTGTAGGGGTCACACCTGAATCTGCTGAGCTGAGCACATGGAAAGCTCGGTGTGCATTCAGCCTTGACCATTCTTTTTAATTTATTTCAGAGCTGCTCACTGGCGTGGCTTCGGGAAATGCGAATCGAACGTCCTTAGTGGAGTTTGGAAACATGCAGGGTTTTGATGTGTGTTGAACTGAAAATATGAATCAAAATCATTGGGCCTCTATTTACATGTGTTAAATGTTGTTTTAAGATAATGGTGTGCATTTCATACTCCTTTACCCTTCAAATCAGCTTTTATTCTTCCAGAGAGGAAGCTCAGGCGAGGGGCACAGCTTAGACTGGGCATGATGGCAGCCAGGTACTCGCCTGGGTCGTCTCAAACTCTCCAGGAGTCACGGGCACTTCACTCCTTGACTCTGGGCCCCCAGGCCCGTCAACTGAGGAGTCTGGACTGACTATACGATCCACCCCTCTAGTTCTGAGGCTGCAACTCAGTGGAGTTTGGAAATACCACTTCATCTTCAGGATTTTGTTTTAAGCAAATGGGAAATATTTTTGCAGGGTAAAATAATTATGGCTGCTTAATTAATGTTTAATTCGTTTTCAGCCTGATTGACCTACCAAACCCAAGACTACAGGCCACTGCTGGAAAGAAATCAAGTCTGTTTTAAACACCTGTACCTGTTCCAATCAAGAGACAATTCTAAACACATTGCGTATGATCAGCCTGGTAAACGGATGAAATTTAGCATTATAAAGGAAGCACATTAATGAGAGGATTCTCTCAGTGTTTATGATCATAAAATATTTCCACTGAAAGAGTCCTTAGCAAGCATATAGGCCCAGAGAGGTTAAGCAACTTGGCCAAGATCACACAGGCAGCAGGGAGGGAATCAGGACCAAAAGTCAGTCTCCTCACTCCCATCTGTTAGTGCTCTTGGATGTGCCCTGCAGAGGCAGAAAAGTTCACCCTTTGAATTTGTCTTTCCACATTCATCTACACCCTTATCAGGGAATGGAAATGTCGAATTTTGTGTTTTAGAGTTAGATCTTTTTGCAATTCATTAGAGAAATCACTATTGATGAAAACCTCACAGTTACATAATTGGCAGGACAGTTTCACAAAAGAAATGGTGAAGCTGCCCCTGCCTCGTCACCAGCAGTACAGAAATCAGGAGGCAAGGGAAGGAAAGAGGCCCCGGAGTCCTTGGGGACCGTGTCACTGACAGAACAAGGAGCAGCTGCAGGAGGAGATGTCCATGCCGATTCTGAAGTTCAAATCAGAACAGGGTCCTGACTTGCTGATGGAGCTTGGGTCTATGGAAAATAGGGTGGTCTTGGGACAAACCAACCAACGAACCTGGGTGTGGTCCCAGAATGTCCCCTGGTTTTACAGCTTTGGAAAATGGACTGCTATTTCCAGCATTCTCAAATGCTTAAGCCACCCATGCACTTGTCTCTCAAAGTCAGAGCTTACACGGGAGGTGCCACTTCTATTCAAATGCAGTGAATTCAGGGATCATGTCTGCCCCAGGTCCTCTGGGGAGGGCGAGCGGGGCCTGGGAGGGAAGTAGAGTCAGCTGAAACTGGTGGAAATTAATGGCCAGTCTAGGAGAAGCTAGCACGGCATGATGGAAATGGAACGGACCCAGAGGAGCCAAGTTTTGCTGCTTTTGAGCTGCGTGACTTTGGGCAGGAAGTTTACCTTCTCTGTTTCCTCATCTGTGAGACAGGGAGAGTCATCCCTCCTGAAAGCACCGCTGAGGGGACCGAAGAACACCTCTATGTCGTTCCCTTCCTCTCCCCCTTGCTTAACAGGACCTCCGTTGAGAGATGCTGCCATTTGCTGAGCACCCACTCGATGCCAGGCACCTGTGAGCTCAGTCTATCCTCACAACTGAAAGTGTTTTCTCAGATGTCACACATGGAAAGGTAGGGTACCCAAGAGAGGATGTCACTTTGACACCCAATCCTCCCCTCCCCCAAACCAATTACTACAATCACTTGAGAAACAGTGATACGGCACGCGATTCACTTACGTATTCTGCTTGGTAAGATTAACTTCCACCGGCCACTTACCATTCCCGGATCCCACTCTATTCTTAGTGTCATCTCTTGAAGAGGATGCTGATCCCCAACCCCTCTTAAGTAGGAAAAGCAGCTTCCCATATCTGGAAGAGGAGGGGCCACACTGGCCTTGGTGAGACACGGGGACTTCCGGCCCTACGTGATGTCCCCTCCTCACCATTCCCATACACAGTTGCCCTGGTAGCTCTTAACATCCTCATCAGGGGCCCTTTTGGCCCCATCTGCAGGGAAACTGCCATCGAAAAGGTTCAGGTGCAGAAGAAAGTGCCCATGAGGTGCCAGCCTGGCTCTGCCACTCACTGTGGGGCCTGAGTTGGTTAGCATGTGGTGAGATTTGGTTAGCATGTGGTGAGATTTACCTCTTACCAGAAAAGATTTCTTTTTCTAGATCCCAAATGTAGCAGTAACTCCTCTACCCTTTCTAGGTATTTCAGGCTTTCTTTAAAAGATCTTGTTTCACCAGGTTTTTGAGGCCCATTGCCACTCAGAGGCCAAAATTATCTCAATGTCAAAGAAAATCAGATCAAAAAGCTTCCCTATGCCTCATCTGAACCCAATTTCTGCTTTGAACCTTCTGCCAAGTCTGGGGCTTATCAGCCAGAGTGTGTGTGAATTACCATATGAAAGACCCTTCTTGGGTCGTATTTAAAAGAATCATCATTTCAATTTAGGTAAGAAAAACACCCAGTTCTTCAGAAAATACATATAAATTCCTCTCTAAATGTCCGAACAGATTTATGCCCAGAGCAGACATAATTATCTCCTTCTGGGATAAAGGAATCTTCCAGCTGTGAGAGCCAAGAAGCCAGAACGTTCTACTCAAGAGAGACTGCAGCAGGGCCACCACAGAAGGTTGGCCAAGTTGTTCACTGCACAAGGGTGCTCAGCTGAGGGGAGGGAGTAGCGCGAGTCGGGGCTTAAATCCAGCCTGCACTCCACTGGCCAAGTCCCGGGCAAGGTTATGTCAGTCCAAATGGAGATGCACCTTTTCATCATTCCGAAGAGGCACTCTGCATGCTGGCAGGCAATCCCCAGCTGTCATCCCTTTCTGCCAGGCCGAGGGGGCTGTCTGGGCACAGTGACATGCGGTCTCCATGACTCAAGCTCTGCCCGGGCTCAGGTCTTTCCTCTGTTTGCAAACACATCAGTTTCCAAAGGCTCATAGCAAAAGCAGATAGCAGAAGAGCAGAAGTGAAGGCTGGTGGCGGAGCGGGAGTGTGGAGAAGCTCCTCTTGGAAACCGTCTGGGGTGACTGGAGGGGCTTACACCCCCCACGCCTCCCAGCTGGCTTCCAAATGAGCACAGCGCTGAGAGGAACCTGGTAAGAGATCGCTCCCGGCCCCTCCTCCTGCTTTGGGGCTCAGCTCAGCCTCCCCTGACCTCCCACCTACACCAGGGTCCCCACTATAAGTTCTCTGAGCACCTTTGATTTCCTCTACGACACTCGAGTCGCACTTTGTAATTACACGTGTGCAGGCAATTTGATTTGCCTCCACGTCCCCTACTAGACTATACTCGGTATGAGGGCAAACCATGTCAGGTTCTGCTTGTGTGCCCCCAGGACCCAGCACAGGGTCTGGAGCATGGAGCAGAAATATGGATGAATAAAAATGGTGTGAACTAAAGGGTATGAGCCTTGCACTGTGCATCCCTTTTTGCCAGGCTGAGGGGGCTGTCTGGGCCCAGAGACATGTGATCACCATGACTCCAGCTCTGTGCCCAGGCCCAGGGGACACAGACCAGAAAAGACCTACCCAACCCTGGCCTGGCATCCAAAACACATGTGAAGACAAATGAAAACAGCTCCCCACACGCCACCCCAAGAGACTGTGATTCAGGGCTAGGATTTATATTTTTAACGAGGTCCCCCAGTTGATACTAATCTGCCTATCAGAATTGAGAAGCCAACAGATGTCACTGCAATGGATACCAGGTAGCGCGGGCTGATGTGGAACAGAAGAGAAGAGCCCAAGATCTGACCATGAAGGTCCGGGGAAGGCTTTCTGCCAGAAGTGACGTCTCCACTGGGTCTTGATGGCTGGGAAGGGCATTCTGGGCCGAGGGAGCAGCAAGAACAAGGACAGGGAGACAGGATGCTGCACGGGGTGCACTAATGCGGGCAGGGTGGTGGGACTGACTCTAAATGACGCAAATCGGGCTCCTGGTGGGAAATCAAGCATAAGTCACCACCACTCAGCTGGACTCCCAGAGCTTTTTGGTAGGGTGCCCACATTTCAGCAGCCCCAGGGGAGCGCCTCTGCACCCCCATTTTTCATGGCCTCTTTCCTATTTCAGTTCCGTTCACCTTCTTCCTCTTTTCTTCTCTTCCCTCTCTCGTTAGACTGTGGCTTCACAGAGTAGCCTTGTGAGTCCAGGGGCCATCAGGGCAGTGTGGCCAGGGTGTCCTTGATAAACAGGCCTGATTTAAGAATCTAAACTCTCTTGGCTGGGAACAGGAGACTGCTGAAGCTGGCAAGATGGCAGCGCCCACAGGTGCAGCCACGCAGCTCCAACGTGGCCGGAAAGGGTCGCTGTACTTGACATAAAAGCGATATCTGCAGCATGAGGGTCAGGCCCCCGAGGAGCCTGCATATTGTGTCTCACTTCCATCTTTTTGGGGGCCCAGAATGAGGAAGCTAATGTTGGAAACGACAGAGGGGACGTGTGTGGGATGGAAGGACAGAGCCTCAAGCCTGCCCGAGCCAGAGTGGAGAGTCCGCAAGCTGGTGACTCAGGCTGCAGGAATGACACCCAGGCTCCCATCTCTCTTCCACACCTTCCCATCACCTCCTCTCTCCCCCTCCTCCCATCCCACACAGTTGGCCCACGGGCCCTGGCAGGGTTGGCACGCCGATGCTGCCCCTTAACTGGACTTTGCTAATGGGCCTGGCTGTTGCCAGGTTTTCTAAGACCAGCAAATGTGCTGGGGAGAAGAAACAGAAGGCCTCAGTACATGTTCTCTCCCTTTGGACTAGGTGGTCTCTAAGAAACCAGCGTGGCTCTGAAGTTCCCAGCCTCTGCACCAGGCTGCAGACCCAGGTGTCTTCTGAGCCATGCCCCGCGCCACAGTTCAGTGCCACCCCGCCGAGGCCTGAACTATCTTGTCTGCTGTCCAGTTATAAATTAATCTCTTGTCATCAGTGATTAACTTATTCAAGCCATAGGAGCTGCTGAACCAAAACAGCCCCTTGGGGTGAAAGAGTCTCCAGCGTGGTGTGGTGTGTGGATCTGCCTATGACCCTCGTCACTGTGGCCCTCGTGCTGTGTCAGCAGGGGGCCTGCTCCGGACACTGCTGCCCCGGAATGCTGTGTCCTTCGGGGTAGAGATCCACACTGCAAAAGTCTAGGGCTCGTTTTTTGTGTGTGTATTTGTCTGCAAGAAAGGCTTTTGAAAATGGGATTGGGTTGGGGAGCATTCTCTGGAGACAATGTCACCCGAACACAACAGCCTGGGACTGATATGGAAGAAGAGGGGAGCCCAGCTTTGGAATTCACTGGATGTTGAGGGGAGTTATGTGTCATCCTTTACAGCAGGGGTCCCCAACCTATGGTGAGTTGTATAATGACTTCATTATATATTACAATGTAATGATCATAGAAATAAAGCGCACAATAAATGTAATGCGCTTGAATCATCCCAAAACAATCCCTGACCTCCCAGTCTGTGGAAAAATTGTCTTCCTTGAAAATGGTCCCTGGTTCCAAAAAGTTTGGGGACCGCCGCTTTAGAGCATAAGCCGTCACAACGGGGCAAGGCCCTGAAGCTCGCTAGTTCCAACTTCCCAATTTCTGTAGCAGCCAAGAGGACTTGACCCAGCCAGGGTCACACTGCGGAGCCAATGGGCAGAAAAAGAACAAACGTCAAGTCGTGTTTATATGTTAGATAAATTCTCATTTCTTCATCACCATGAAAACAGGCAACATACAACTCTTCTCTTTGGAAAAAAGATCCAAGGAATCCTTCTATACCCCACTGCTACCATTTAAAGATGTCGAAAGTAAGGTTTCTCTGATTTTTCTGAATAACCCTGGCAGATATGGTCTCAATTCTTAGTTCAGGCACCTCACAGCAATGTAAAAATGGTGCCTTTATTCACCTCTGTGGTCATCTCCCAGGAAACCTTAACCCCAGTCTAACCAGGAGAAAGACATCAGACAAACCCCAACTGAGGGATACTCTACAAAGTACTCCTCAAAACTGTCCGTGTCACCAAAACCAAGGAAAGCCTGAGAAACTGGCACAGACCAAGGAGGCTAAGGAGATGACAATGAAATGCAATGTGGCATTTGGGATGGGCCATGGAACAGGGAAAGGCCATAAGGGGAAAACTGGTGGATTCTGAATAAAGTGTAGAGTTAATATTAATAGTAATGTCACAGTGCTGGTCCCTTAGTTAGAACAAATGGAACTCTAGTAATTCAAGAGGTTAACAATGAGGGAAATTGGATAATGAGAGACAGGAACTCTGCATGACCTTTGCAACTTTTCTGCAAATCTAAAGCTATTTTAAAATAAAGCATTTATTTAAAACTTTTTAACTGGTGCCTTTCAATTTCCCTCAGTATGTAACCTTTATCAGATGGTTCATTCTAGTGCCATACCACGGTAAGTGTGGAATAATAAGTATTTGAAAGAAGAAAGAAGGAACGAGGGAGGGAAAGAAGGACAGATTGAAAAGAGAGGAAGGCAAGGAGGAAGGGTGGGAGGGAAAGACACAGAGTTACAAAATACCAAAGTAAATATAACCACCCATGGACTGATGAATGGATAAACTGTGGTATGTCCATACGGTGGAATATTATTTGCCCACAAAAAGAAATTAAATGCCAGGCATTGTGGTGCATGCCTGTAGTCCCAGCTACTTGGGAGACTGAGGCAGGAGGATCGCTTGAGCCCAGGAGTTCAAGTCCAGCCTGGTAAACATAGAAAGATCTCATCTCTAAAAAAATTTAAAAATAAAATATTATCAATTAAATACTGATACACGCTACAACGTGGCAGAACTTGGAAACATGCTAAGTGAAAGAAGTCAGACGCAAAAGACCACATTGTGCATGATTCCGTTTATATGAAATGTCCATATGCAAATATGAAATGTCCAAAGACAAATCCACAGAATAGAAAATAGATTAGTGGTTACCAGGGGCTGAAGGAGTGGGAATGGGGAGTGACTGCTCATGGATACAGGGTTTCCTTTTGGGGTGACAAAAATGTCCTGGAATTATTAGTTAGTGGTGATGGTTGCACAACCTGTGACTATTACTAATACCACTGAATTGTACACTTTAAAGAATGAATGTAAATTTAAAAAAAATAAATGAAAAATTTAAAAACGAAATACAATCCAATCGATACCTTCGAGGAGGTACAGTGGGGCACCAGGGGGAGGCCAGAGACCCTTTCAGCCCAGGTGATTGTAAGCCTCTCCCTCATCTGTGCACTCACGAAGGCAGGAGCCATGACTGTGTTTTTCACCCCTGTGTCCCCTGCACAGTGCCTGGTCCCTAGCAGTACTCACTGAATGAAGGAGTGAATGTGTTAAGTCCTGGGACAGGTATGTGTACAGGGGCTATGGGGTCACAGAGGAGAGGCTAACTCTCTAAGGTGTTCAGAAAAATCCCAGGCTGTGATGTGGACAAGGTTTACTGCACCATGACACCCTAAAGATTTTCAAAGCTCTCCCTAGCGACTGGCCCATGCAACCCAAGTCTGTAAGCAAAGCCCTGGAAAGGTAGCTCCTTCTAGCCACAGCCCACTCCTGGTGCCCTGCGACCACTGCCTCTTGGATACCCACAGACTCACTGAGGAAGCTTGATCCCATAAATTGTTGTTTTCTTGCCACTCCTTCGAGGGGGTGGCTCCATAGATCCTTAAATATAGCCTTTAATGTCACCCCCAAGATCCCTATAAGATCCCCAGTAAGACTAGGATACTTGAAGGTAAATGCCACGAAAAAACAAAACTACTTTTTGACTTCTTGAGCCAGGCACAAGGAAATGAATAGTCTTTAAAATCTGGTTTCAAGTACCTCAAAGTACTGGGCAGCAATGGCTGGAAACTGAGGGTCACAGGCATAGAAGGGACTCAGCAGAGAGCTCTCTCTCCATCACAAACTTGAGCTTGGAGGGAAAGAAATCTACAGAGCCGGGCACTGCAGTCATGGCAGAACATCACAGCTGGGAGAGCAAAGAACTTGGCAGGCAGACGAGGCTGGATGTAAAAAACAGCCCTGTCCTTTGCCAGCTGTGTCACCCTAGGAAATATAAATTCTGAGCCTCGGTTTCCTCGTGTGTACCATGAGGCATAGTATCCACCCTTCCAGTCACTCTGAGAGTTAAAGATGTGTGTCCAGCATCCTGATCAGTGTCTGGCAAATAAGAGACGCTCGATAAACTGCAGGTGTTATTTTTCATTATCGCACTTGCTATTATAATTAGAAAGACCCCTTATAAATTTGGAGGGTATCTGAAACCAAATATTCATCAGAAAACTCCTCCTCATTCAGTTTATTCTAAAACCTATTGAAAGAATAGAGCTCTGGATTTTCATCCTGGGTTAAATTGCAAATGAAGTTTCTACACTGTTTTGCAATGAGCATGTTGTGATAAAAGTCACAGAACCACAGAAACTAAATTTTACACACAGCAGCTGCTCTGCCTCTCAGCCTTGTCTGTAAAACAAAACAGAGCAAAGAGTCCATCACCCTCAGTGGACATGCTGAGAATGAGAGATTTTGTCTCTAAAATATCTCAAGCGTTGAACTGAAATCTGATTTTAATGGCCATTTCTTATTAAGCCTTCAGCACTACTTAATACACCACTTTAAAGTAACACCTTATGGAAGTAGAAACTCATATGGTTTAAAGAAAAGGAAGTGAGTTCCTCAGTTATTAGAAAGAAAAAGAAAAGGAGGAAGGGGAGGAAGAGGAGGAGGGGGAGGAGAAGGGAGGAGAGAAGAGAAGAAGGGAGGAAGAGAAGAAGGGAGGAAGGGAGGGAGGGAGGGAGGGAGGAGGGGAGGACGGAAAGGAAGTAGCAGCAACCCAACTGCTCTGCACCAACTATCTCTGATCCTGCCCAGCTCATCAACTGTTGTTGGTAATGGTACCTTCTGGAGAAGAACATCTCTATATTGAATTTCTCTGGAAGATCAGGGTGATGCATTACACATAGACGTTCTAGGAACCAGGTTTGCCAAGTTTGGCAATTAGCATGTGCTTGCCCACAAACCTCCATCCCCAACACTGATCAAAAAATACTTGGAAGTGGTCTTTACCTTGTCTGCCTTCTAAATCCTACCCATCCTTTAGAGTCAAATCTCCGCCCCATGAATTCTGCAGAAATGACTCGCCATTCTTTTGCTTTACTCAACAGACTCACTTCCTTTTCTTTAAAGTGGACGATAGAGGTTTCTTACTCACCCTCAAATTCTGCAAAACTCCCAGGCCATCACCACCTGCAGCTGAAGTATCTCTGGTAACAGGGAACACGTTAACGGGCGTGGCATTCACAGATTCCATTGTTGACTGGCTGGAAAGGTGGCAGAGCCGAACTTAGTTTCCCGGCTACTTCTGTCCCTAGGGCCCAATTTGGCCTCAGGGCCACGGAGGGCAAATCTAATTCCTCTTCTGCGGCAGGCTGGCTTCATGGGCCTACGACCTGTGCGGTCGGTCGCCCAGGACCCTGCGCTCAGAAGGGCGCTGTGTGATAGGCTCTGCTTTAGCCGCAGGGCACTCCGGGGTGCTTTAGTCATGGTCCCCGCCCCCTGTCTGGAGTGGGTGGCAGACGAGTGAGCAGGTACCTTACAAACAAGAAGTCCTGTGGCCCCTGGCCCAGCAGCAGAGCATCCCCTGGGAATGCGTCAGAACAGCAGGACCTCCAGGCCGCACCCAGACCTCCTGAACGAGAAATGCGGGAGGCAGCCCAGCAGTCAGTGTTTTAACAAGCTGCCCAGCTGATTCGGATACGCACTCAAGTTTGAGAGCCACAGACAGAACGTCAGATTACGCAGCTGTATAAATTTATGTTCCAAAAGATACTTAATGACGTTAGAAAATGATCTTGATAAACTTGGGGGGAATTCAGTTTACAAAATTATGTACAAAATAACACCAATTTGAGGGAGCAGAAACTACAGAGAGAAAAATACTAATAAATAAATGCTATGAAATATTACCAGTGGCTCTCTCTGGAATTAAGGTGGTTTTTATTTTCTTTTTTATATTCCTCTATATTATCTACATTTTCCACTTCTATAGACAGAGGATTACTTTTACAATAGATGATTATAATTTGCCAAGGCCCTGCCATCTTGGTCAAGGCCATTAAGCCCCATTCACACCCTGGCCTGGGTAGTTGGCAGGACTTACATCCCCTTTCCTGAGATAAGATTTGGCCCCTATGACCAGATTTTGGAGGTCATCCCAGATCTGAATTCTCTCCCCAGTAGCCTCCTGTCTAGCGGGAGAAGGATGCATTTACTAAGGGCCTGCCATGAGCTCATTACAAGCTAAATGTTTTGCACAGGTTATCACATTCCCTCTCCCTAAGGACCTTAGCAGGTTGATTAAATTATTCCTATTTACACATGAGAAAACTGAGACTCAGGGAAATTAAGTAACTTGTTCAATGATGACACCTCTGTTTAGTCTGTGCCCATTTCAACTAGTAGGGGTTTTCAACTCTGGCTTCATTTTAAAGTCTTCCAGAAAACTTAAAAAAGAAAAGAAAAAGAAAAGAAAGAAAGAAAGGAAGGAAGGAAGGAAGGAAGGAAAAGAAAGAAAAAAGAAGGAAGGAAGGAAGAGAAAGAAAGAAAGAAAAGAAAAATGAAAAACCAAGCCTGAGCCCCACTGCAAATCAATTAAGTCAACGTCTCTGGGGGATGGCCCAGGTATTGGTGTGTTTAACAAACACCCAGAAAATTCCAATGTGCAAGCAGAGACCCATCGGATGATGCCAATTCCTTTGGCATTTAACCCTGCACCCTCAGTAACACAGTAAACAGGAAATACTTGCTTCTTGTGTCTCCCTCCAGGCCCAGTGAGGTTTAATAAAATTGCACCAGCCTGGCATTTATTGTACTTGATAGGTACTGCTGGATACCACATGCTTATTGTAAAATAGTCACCAGGAACACTAGGAACCACACTGGATCAAGGCCAAGCTTGTACATTAGTATTTATGTGTCAAGAGAAGAGCCCAAGGCCTCACCTAGGTGGGTGTTACTGTTTAAACACTTGATGACTTAACAAGAGGTTTCAAATATTCACTGGACAATCTTAAGCTCTTGATCACAGACACCATATCCAAAGAAGAAAATGAAAAAAAAAAAATTTAAATAATTTTTTAAGTTAAAGCATGGCTGTTTCTTTTCAGCTTTACCTCGTTGCAGTTTTCATGTTGGTTCTTAGGGAAGTTCCCTGGTTTCCTCCTTGCTCGTGTAACAACTAGATGGCGCACATTACAAAACATTAGCCCTGAAGTGGACATTTGCCACTTTGCAATGACTTGAAGGGAATCAGAGGTAGGATTTCCAGATTGAGCAAACGAAAATAAAGACTCCCAATTAAAAATGAATTTCAGATAAACAAAATATTGCATGGGACATTCTTATGCTAAAAAATTCATTGTTTATCTGAAATTCTAATTTTACTGGGCATCCTGGATTTTACGTGGCAACCCTGATCACAGAGGACTTTCAGGAATAAATAGGTAACACAACAGCTCTCAGTTTTTTCCAACACTGGATTGTCGGGGGGCATGCTTGAATGGATCAAAGGACTCAGAGCAACATGAAACAAACCAGCAATTATTACAGCACAACCACAGCAACCACAGTGCAACTGTCTTCAAGGTCCAAAAGCCTTAACAGTGAATCCTTTGCTCCCTGCTTTGCCCCATGTCATTGTGTTCCTGCCCTGATCACATCGCTTATGTAATCAAGACAAAGTTCTCAAATACTCCAGCAAACGCCCCTGTTTTCTTTGGCAATGGCTTGATGTGACCTAGCCTATGCCACATAGCTCTTAAAGTAAGTTGGACCTACATTATTTTGACGCATACAAACTCAATGCTCATTTTGACAGTAGATATCATAGATAGTCATATGTAAGAATACTAAGTTTTCTATGTTGATCAAAATTTAGTGGCATACCTGTAAAGATGGTTGTCACACTTCCTGCCCATAGCTGATGTCCCTTAGCCAGCCTTCAGTTTAATACTTCATGGAGAAGAAAAGCAAAGCAGAAACTCTACCTGCATTCTGAGCTCTTTCCTGAGCTCATGCATTGGCCAATATCCCTGCTTGACCACAAGCTCTCTACAGGAAGGGGCCATCTTTATAGCATCTCAAATAGAGAAAAGTCGAAGCACAACCTTGAATTCAGGGAATTGCACCCTGAATCCGTGTTGTACTCAAAATAGTTTCCAGTTGATTGGTTGTCCCAGTTTCGTAATCCAAGCTGCAGTCCCTAGGTCTACCTGTGTGACAATTAGGTCCCTGAGGATAGGATGGGAAGAAGAAAAAGGAAGGAAGGAAATCGGAGTTCAATTTGGAAAAATTAACCTTGAAGGCTCCACAGTTGGAGCCCACTCTGATATCTGACTCCTCTCTATTGAGGGGGAGAGGACAGCCTGATGGTCAGATATCTCGGTCTCAAAGCCACTACTTTTTTCTTCTGCAAAATGATTGCTTTCCCTAGATACAAGGGAGAACACATAGGT
Source organism: Propithecus coquereli (assembly GCF_000956105.1). Taxonomy (NCBI): domain Eukaryota; kingdom Metazoa; phylum Chordata; class Mammalia; order Primates; family Indriidae; genus Propithecus; species Propithecus coquereli. The sequence continues at coordinate 1,240,416 of NW_012148519.1, forward strand.
GATGCAATTCATTCTTGACTCTGCTCCAGATCTCGTGGACACTTTGAGAAGGATCAACTCCCTTTCTTGCTTCTAGAAACCCATTCGAAGTAGAGCAGCTCCACCAGGATGCTGCCCCCACCATAAGAACAAAAAGAATATTCAGTTAGCTGGGGGAGAGGGGATGCTTGGGGGCCAAGGACCCCTCCTTGGTAGACTCCTGACAAGTTGTGTGAGTTGTTGGGCTCTGAGGAGTTTAGAGAAGATCATGAGGTTCCCCATGTGCAGAATGGGCACACGATCCTTGTTTCCTCTCAGGGATCCTTAATTAACAGACCCACACCGAGGAAAGCTTGGGTCCTAAAGTGACATTCTGTTTAGATAGCCTCATGAGAATAGTCAGGCAATGACATGATTTGAACATTTTTGCTCTGTGAGATATCCTGAATTCCTTAGGTCAACACATGGATAAACATGAAGAGGAAAATATCCTGCATTTTTCATATTTTGCTCACAGCCCTCACAGCATAATGGTCCTAGAGGAAGCTGAGCACTCCTACTTGGAAAGGGAGGGTAGGAATCGAGATGGATTGAAGTGAGTCATCCTTACTCCCCTGCTGAGAGGTTCCTGTCCCCAGGAACGCTGCCTATTTGCACGGATTCATTCCACACACATTACTGAGCACCTCTTGTATGCCAGGTGCTGAAGATAAAAATACCACGTCATTTTGCAAGTGAGAAAGCTGAGACTCAGAGAGTTCCCCAGATCACATAGCAAGTGTTGCAGCTGAGATTTTAACCTAAGCAGTCTGACTACAGAGAAACTGGAGTATTTAGCCATTATAGAAATTTTAATAATGATTAAAATGCACTCCCTGTTCTCGAGGAGATTATAAATAAATGAGGAGAGCAGATCAATCAATCAACAATTAAGCAGAGACAGATTGGTACTAAAGGTGACTAACACAGAGAAGCCATGGAGGTATAACCAAGGGGACTTAAGCCAGTGGTGAGTGGGAGGCGAGCACAAAGTGGTCAAGGGAGTTTTCTGAAATAATGAGGTTTGAAAGACAAGGAAGAATCTACCAGGGCAGGAAGGGAGGAAGTATTTCCTTGCAGAGAGAAAATAGCAGAAGTAAAGTTTCTGACGTGGTAAGTAGCTTTAAGAAGTCTGTAAAAAGATCAGTGACCACAGCAGAGGGTATAAGTGGTCAACAAGAGTGGGGAGTGGTGAGACAGAAGAGGTATTCAGGGGTCAGTAACAAAGGGCCTTTTATACCACTAGGAAGTTAGCTTTTATTCTGAAACTAATGGGAACCATTGAAGGATTTTAACCTGAGCAGGCAAGGTAATCTAGAACTTTACCAAGTTCACTTGAGCAACATTATGGAAAACAAATTGGAGGGGTCACAAGTAGAAGTTATAATAAAAATACATGTAGAAGTTATAATAAAAATATATCAAAAACATCTTCCAGAGCTGTTCTGGTCTGAACCTGTTGTTCTCCAGAGAAGATGCATGGCTTTCATTGTGGCCCATCACTTCATTGTCCCCCAGCATAAGCTTCTGTCTTCCTCTTTTTGTCCTCATCTTTTTGGAGTAGATTCCTACATAAAAATCCTGAGAAAAATTATTTATAGGTAAAATTTCTGAGTTCTTGTACATCTGAGCTGTCTCTTATTCTGCCCTCAGTCTTGATAGATAGTTTGGCTGGGTATAGAATTCTAGGTTGAAAAACATTTTCCCTCAGAACTTTGAAAGTATTGCTCCCTTGTGATATCTAGTGGTATCAGACTGGTTCTCTTTCCTTTGATCTTACATTCATGAGAATTATCTTCTACTTCACATCATCTTGGGCAATACGTTTCAGATATACTGGACTTCTGGTTTTTCCTTGAACGTATCAAAACTTGCCTAGCTATCTGTTGCCTCTTCCTGGAATGTTCTTCCTCAAATCTTATGGCTGGCTTCATTTCATTAATCAGGTCTGAGCTCAAATGTTGGCTCTCAGAGAGGACTTCCTTTACCAACCTGGCTGAACTAGCAAATACTAAATGTGTAAAAATGTTTATTGAATTAATTTAAAATAATTAACTAATTAGATCTAAGTGGAATTCTGTGGGACTGTTTGAAAAAGAAGTTAGTATTTGGGCTGGGCCAAATTCACAGTCATATTTATTTTTCAATAGGCTATCTATGTGGGGAAAAAATGAATCTTAAATCTCTACCTCATACCATACATAAAAACTAATTCAGATGCCTTATAGAAAATGTTAAAGAAAAACTAATAAATATTCTAGAATAAAACGTAAAATGTCTTCATAGCCTTGTAGGATGGCAGATTCTTAAGCAGGACACGAAAAGCATTAACCATTAGGACAAAACAATAAATTATACTCGATTAAAATTTAAGACTTCTGTTCATCAAAAGATACCATTCAGTGAGTGAAACCACAAGTGAGAAAAGACATTTTCAATACACAATACACAAAGGACTCATTTTTAGAATATACTAAGAACTTTTACAATTAATAAGAAAAATGCTGACAACAAAGACACACAACAGAAAAATTGGCAAAATATTTGAACAGACACCAAAGAAAATATCCATGTGACTGGTAAAGATATGAAAATAGTGCTCAATTTCACTATTCATCAAAGAAATGCAATTTAAAAGCATGAGGCAATATCACTACATATTCATCAGAATGGCCAAAATGAAAAAAACAAATGATATCAAAGGTCAGCAAGTGTTTGGAGCTTCTAGGACTCTCATATTCTTTGGTGGGTATGTACTAATATACTTATCAATCCCTTTGAAAGTAGCCATTAAAGTAAAACATATACATACCCTATTACTTAGCAATTCTACTCCTGGGTAAATACTCAATAGGATTGTGCACATATGTTCATCAAAAGATATTTACCAAAAGAATACTCACAGCAGAACTACTAGTAATAGTCTAAAACAGGAAACTATCCAAATATCTCTCAACATTAGAATGCATAAATAAATTGTGATAAAGTCTTAAAATGGAATACTATTTAGCAATGAGAATAAATGAACTATTGTTATATGCAACAACATGAATGAACCTCATATGCATGTACTTAGTAAAAGAAGGAACACATAAAAAAATTTTATATTCTGTGACTAAATTTACATAACATTCAAAAATGGGCAAAAAATAATCTATAGGTTTAAAGTTATCTGTTATCTTTGCTTTCCCTTGGGTAGGTGGGTAGTGAGGGGGTGAGTAAATCTGGGAGAGGGCACCAGGGGAATATCAGGAAAGCTGGTAATGTTTTAGCTTTTGATCTGGGTGCTGATTACATGGGTGTATTTACTTTGTCAAAATTCATCAATCTATACACTTATGATTTGTGCACTTTTTGGTATGTACATTATATCTCGATAAAAAGTTTGTCAAAAATTGTTGTTGGGACGGCCGGGCATGGTGGCTCACGCCTGTAATCCTAGCACTTTGGGAGGCCGAGGCGGGCGGATTGTTTGAGCTCAGGAGTTCGAGACCAGCCTGAGCAAGAGCG
>NW_012148519.1:1244093-1361918 GCF_000956105.1 Propithecus coquereli
TGCCTAGCACATGACAAGCACCCATTAAATGTTAATTAAATTTCATAGGATAGATAGTGACTGGTGATCACGAGCCAGAGTGAGACATTCATTTCACACTACAAAAAGTAAATTTGAAAAACTGAATCACACCCATTAGGATGTCTACTATAAAAAGAAGAAAGAAAGAAGAAGAGGAAGGAAGGAAGGAAAAAAGAAAGGATGGAAGGAAGGAAGAAGAAAGAATAGCAAGTGTTGGCAAGGATGTGGAGAAATTGGATTGAAATTCCCTGTGCATTGCTGACAGGAATGTAAAATGGTGCAGCCGCACTGTAGAAATGGTATGGTGGTTCCTCAAAAAATTAAATATGAAATTATGAGCCAGCAATTCTACTTCTGGATATATACCCAAAAGAATTAGAAGAATGGACTTGAAGAGACATTTGTATACCAAAATTCATACCAGCAATATTCACAATAGCCAAAAGGCGAAAACAACCCTAATGTCCATCAACGGATGAATGTATAAACAAAATGTGGTATATCCATACGACGGAATATTAGCCTTAAAAAGGAACAAAATTCTGACACATGCTACAACTTAGATGAACCTTGAAGACAGTACGCTAAGTGAGATAAGTCAGACACAAAAGGACAAATATTGTTAAAAAATATTTTCCCCACTGCTCTGAAATATTATCTTTGTCATAAATCAAGTGGCCTATGTGTGTCAGTCTGTTTCTAGGCTTTCTACTCTATTCTATTAGTCTGTCTGTCCATGGGCCAGAAAACCATATCCTCTTGGTTACTGCAGCTTTGCAATAGGACATGATATATGGCAGGCAGTGTGATCCTTCCAGCTCTGCTGTGCTTCAAGGTTATCATGGATATTTGCATTTCTTTGTATATTTTAGACTTACTCTGCTTATCAACTTCCATTTTAAAAAAAAACATGCTGGGATTTTGAATGAAATTACATTGAATCTATAAATCAATCTGAGGAGAATAACAATGCATTAAATTATACAGAGATGAGCAAACTGAGGTTTGAAAAGATTAAATCATTTGCTCGAGGTCATAGAGCCAGGTTTTGAACCTAATGATGTGCTCTTCTATATCTGACTTCACAGTGTTCACATTGCACCATTCCTTCTAGGTAGACGGAAGTATTTAATACTTCTCCTACTCCTGTCACTCCTTGCACCTGAGAACAGAGATTATGTCATCCGTGTTGGTATCTCCTTAGCTCCTAGACAGTGCCCACAACCAAGAAACTGCCCAATAAATGTTCATCAAGTGATTCATCAAATGGGTGAATGAATAAGGGAGTAAGTCACTAACTTCTGAGAATGTAATGCCATGCTGGCAGCTAAATGCATTTGTATTTGCCCATCAGACACAAATATCTAAATAAATAAACAAAACTAACATTAATTAAAGGAAAATTTTGTTCTGTTACATTTTAACCCCTCAAAGCCTAAGTTTTACCACCTAACTACTATTTGATTTCTCCTAGGCCTCCGTCCAGCTCATTCTCATTTTGATGCAACTGCTATGACTGAATTGGAATAACAACTACCGTGCCATGTGACCGACATTACTAAGGACAAGGTAAGTTTTTTGGATTTGGACTGCCCTGCACCCATTTCCCCTCTCTAATACCATCTTAGTTTCCTTCATTGGAATTGCCTCCTCTGCACTAGGCCTAGTCTAGTTGTCCTACCTACTCCTGGTGGAGAGGTGGGCAAGTGACCCAAGCTTGACTGGTCTGAAATTCCTTCCCTGGGATTGGAATCTTGAGCAGAGAGTAGATTGGCAGGATTGGCCACATCACCCTCCCACCCTGACCAGCACTGACCATGCAGCTCCTCTAAGGGGATGGCTGCTGGGGGGGTTCCCAGCCACACTCTCCAGGCTCCTGTCAATTCTTTGAACCCCTGATAGCCTTCTAATCCTTTTTTTTTTGCTTAAGTTAGTTTGAGTTGTAACCAAAAGATTCCTAACTGATGCAGAATCTAATACGAGGGTGAAGTGTTGCAAAGACTAAGCAGAGGCTTTTAGTGAAGGGAAAGAATTGATATCTGAGAGTTTAGTAATTCTTTGTTAAGTTATAGCAAACAGCTAGTTACATTGTTGCCTAGTAAACCCTGAGATTCAGACTATGTGCTTCCTGAGATGTTAACATTAAAGGATATTGTAGGAAAAGTTTTGAATTTTGGCACGTGCTGACAACTTCCTCAGTAAGGTCTTCCAAGAAAAAGATAAGATTAGACTGAAACTGACCCATCCAAAAGCAAGAGAGGGAAGAAAATAGGTTTGCTAAGAATTTCCTTTTTTTGCCAGTGGCCGGCAGTTACAGTTGTCTAGAGGTACAGTTATAGCTCAATTCCCCACCCTCAAATTAAAGTTAGCAGAAGGTAGGAACATGGGAACTAAACAGGAAAGAAATTTAAGGTCTGGGAGAGAGCTGTCAAATACACCTCCTGTTATACCTTGAACAAAAAGTCAATACTGCCCTTGGGAAGATGCAGCCGGATGCAGCCTGTGAGTGTTGTAGGACAGTGGTTAGAGCTCCACGAGGACTGTGGACCCAGGCTGCCTGGGGGTGAATCCCTGCTCTGCCACTTAACAGCAGGCTGCTTTATTGCTCCATGAATAGTTTTTCCAAATCGCAAATGATAACAGATCCTCTCATGGGGCTGCCATAAGGATTAAGCGAGTTAGTACACAGAGAGCCTTTAGAACAGTGCTATCCCATAGTAAGCAATCAACAAATGTTACTCCTAATAGTTTTGTTGTTATTCTGAGGAATGGGCAGTTTTGAGTCATCCCCACCCAGCCTATTATTTTGGCTTTTTTCAAGTCGAGGCCATGACAGAAGCATTAAAATGAAGGGATCAGAAGATGGCCAGAGCACCTGGGCTGAATGCTAGGACATCGAGATTCCCAGGGAGGTTCTTATTTCAAAGACTATGATATGATAAGATCTCTGACTCCTAGTACCCTGGAATTAGCCAAAGCAAATAGACCAGAATGTCATTTACATTTTAAGAGTACCATTCAGCCAAAGAAACCTCAAGTCTGGCCCACAATGGTCTGGGATGGCAATTTCTGGGCTCCCAACCTCACATTAACAGGCAGAGAGCGGCTGAAACAGTACATCTCCCAGAACAGGTGAGGTGCATATCATACAGTTTCATGAAGGACAATGCTCAGGAGAGATTTTCCAAGAGAGACAAGCAGGAGCCACAGAGGGCAATGGGCCAAGGAAGTCTTCCAGAGGGCAGAACTGGGGGAAGCCATGCGCTGGCTGCCAGGGCTCCACGTCTGTGTGATTTCTGGCAGAGTCTGATATGGGCTATGGACCAGTGACCATTGTGAGTTGTTTCCTATGCTCTCCATTTCCAAATGAGAGTTATTACTTCAATTACCCTGTTTTCTCTCTACTGCTGTCTACTGAGTGCATCAGTGGTGATTAAATTGACCAGTTAGCCTCAATGGACCACACAGGACCAATAAGAACTCCATTTATGAGAACTGCACATCACTGAGAGAACAAGAACTAGGTAAAATTGTGGCTTATCTCTTGGAAGAAGAGAAATGAACTGTGTTCTATGTAGAGGGTGGATATTTTTGAAGGTATGTTTATGGAGATAGAGGTGAGTGTGGATATGGGGCAGCTAAAGGGGGTGGATTGTGCTGGATATATATTATTCTTGCAACCCAGAGTCCAATCATTCTCCCGAAAAAAGAGCCTTCTCCAAATGTGGTTTGGTTGGCACCCCAATCCTGCCTGCAAATCCAGGATGGGCCTTGATTCTCTTAAGCCAATCAGCATATCCCATCCCCCAGCTGTGTGAAGAGAGCCAGTGAAATTTGATACAGGTGCTAAGCCTGGAAAAAGAAGAATTCCTCACTCCTCTCTCCATCTCTCTTCAACAGAAGTTTCTGGAAAGAGGACTCTCTTCTGGATGGCATCCTGCAAAGACATGAGACTTTTGGTCACTGTGGGCATTTGTGACTGCAAGGACCTCATAAAGCTGGAAGATGAAACGAAATCCAACACCACAGAAGGCAGAGCAAGGAGATGGGGAGACGTTGGCCCTTGGTGAATTGTTTGAATCTAGTCTTCACCTGAATCAGTCCACCCTCAGCTCTTCTCCATCAGCTGAGTCAAAATATCCCCTTGTTTGAGTTTAGTTTTCTATCACTTACTGTATAAAGAGTTTTCACAGGTACATTAGCATGATTGGTGCCTTTATCTTTTGATAATAAAATCTGTTATTTATCAAGAGCTTTATGGTTTATAAAACATTTGCATAGACAGGTCTCTTTTGAGCTTATTACCTCCCCAATAGGGCAGACAGATCTTGAATTATCGTCCTTCCTTTCCTAGATGAAGAAACTGGGCTTACAGAGAGTCTACTTTGCCCAAAGACACTCAGCCATAATTTGAGGAGCTGGAGTTTGAACGCAGGTCTTGTGACTTTCAGAAAAATTCTCATGTTGCAGTAGGGGTTGCAAAGACCCATCACAAACAGTAGCTTTTGTTCTAAATTCTACAAGTGAAACAAGATAGACCACACCCAATCCAACTGACGTCCTCTTTGCCTCAAATTCTCAACAGCGGTGCCTGGGTTTCAAGTCCTGAGCCCCGGAACAGTTGCTTCTGCAAGAGAGGAAAGGATCCATTGGAGATATCTCTGGGGCAGTCATGCAGGAGATCATTTTCCCTTGCGGTTTCATTGATTTTATGACAAGGGCGTCTGTGATCTCAGTTGGAAGTATTTATGCTTTAAGGGGAGAAACTCAGGAGACTCAGTTGTGTCTGCAGGCCACTCACTCCCGGGGACCTTCTTAATTTAGTGATTCCTCCCCTCCAGCCCCCTTCGCCTGTCAGTCTTCCTTTACCCAGGGCGGGGCTGAGCAGGTGATGTATTTACGAGTGTGGCACTCCAGAGCCCACGTGGAGGAGTAAATTACAAGTGAATGCACCTCCAGGATGGGGCAGCCTCCCTTGTCCTGGCGGCACCTTCAAAGCTTCCTGAAAATTCCCCAAGGAGAACAGCCAGTCTCAGAGGGGCTTCCTTCAACCCTCTGATGGCTTTGTCAGACACCTGTCCAAGGATTCCTCAAGATCTGCAGACTTAAACTCACTTGTTCCCACTCCCCCTCACACAGTCAGCTGTGCCCCTTTGCAGAAGGAGACACTGAGGCCCAGGGAGGCCCACGTGGTAAACTTAGCAAGCTCAGGAGCTGAGCCCACCCTCTAGCTTCCCCACCTGGACTTCCATCTACCAGCAACACCTTACCCGAAGGGCCAGGACTGTACCTTATCTGTCTTTGAATCCCCATCTTAGCACAAATTATGGCCAACAGCTGGCGCTCAATACATTCTTGTGGAAACCATGGACAATTTTGCTGTCCTGGTCCTTAGACCAAATTTGATTAAAGTCCAATTTGAATTTCCAATTCCTTTAGGTCACAGAGAACAAAGAACTTAAGATGCTCGTAGACATTGGACAGTGTCCAGTCTGATTCCTCACAACTCTTTGATAATTCTTGCAGATAGCAGAATGAAAACACTTCACCTTAGTCAAATTGCTTCACAGTTTACAAAGCCCTTTTACTTAGTTCTTGCCATTTATCTCTACAACCATAAGGCTGGCACAGCTACGCCCATCTCAGAGATGAGGAAAGTGAGACACGGGTTGAATAATTTGCCCAAAGTCACACAACTGATAAGTGACAAAGACTGGATTAAATCCAGGTCTTTGTATTCAGAGCTCAGTGTTCTTTCCACTGCATCATGACAAGGGGTCTATTCTTGTCACCACCTTCTCAGGATCCCTGGTGGGCTACCAGAGAAGGAGGAAGACAAAATGAGGATGGGAAATCCCAGACCCTGCCTGAGACAATGGAAGATGAGGATTGTTTCCAAGCTTCTCCCATTTACTGAGCACCTACTATAGCCCAGGTCCCTGGGCACACCTGCTTCCAAGAGAGGATATACAGGGAAGCTGAAGCCAGCTCCTGCCATGGGTGTCACCAGCTGACTACACAAGAACACTTAAAATGCCCTGAGCTCTTATATACAAACCTGATAAGGGATTGCCCAAATTTGACAAGAACCCTAAAAATGTGCATGACATTACAAGTAATGAGTTGTGAAGCCAAACAACAAGCTCTCACTAATCAAAACTAAATTTTGATCAACCGTGCTAATGAAAGATGGAGTTATCTTTCCCTTCAGGCTAGGGAAAATATTACAAAATCTTTGTCATTTTGAGGAGTGATCAAAAAGCTTGCAGTCTAGGCCAGGCGCGGTGGCTCACGCCTGTAAGCCTAGCACTCTGGGAGGCCGAGGCGGGCGGATTGTTTGAGCTCAGAAGTTCGAGACCAGCCTGAGCAAGAGCGAGACCCCGTCTCTACTAAAAATAGAAAGAAATTGGCTAAACAACTAAAAATAGAAAAAATTAGCCGGGCATGGTGGCACATGTCTGTAGTCCCAGTTACTCGGGAGGCTGAGGCAGGAGGATTGCTTGAGCCCAGGAGTTTGAGGTTGCTGTGAGCTAGGCTGACGCCATGGCACTCTAGCCTGGGCAAGAGAGTGAGACTCTGTCTCAAAAAAAAAAAAAAAAAAAGCTTGCAGTCAAAATGAGAAAGAAAGATTTTAAAGAGGTATGTTTAGGTATTTAATGTTTTTAATTGTTATTTCTCTGGATTTTGTGATATTTGTCATCTTTCAAAATGTATGTTTTTTGTCATTTCTAATTATAAATAAACATCTTTTCGCACCTAACTTATTGTAATGCTTCATTCTGTTTTCTTAAAGAAAGCCCTGTCAAAATGTGAAAAACATCATGCCCCATGCAATTTGGATCCAACCCTGCAGGATCATCTCATGTAGATACTATTATAACTCTATTAAAGAATTGACTATTATTATCTTCACTTTACAGATGAAAAAACTAAGGTTTAAAGAAGATCATTTTGCCTAGATTCCACAAACTGGTAAGGAACGAAGTCTGGTTTCAAATTCAGTTTTGACCCAAAGCTCAAACATTTCCTACTATGCTATTATAGAACCAACCTTTGCAGAAATTCATCTATGGTCCAGCCACTTAATGTTTTGGGAAACTGCAGTTTTAAAATATGTCCACAAATCCTTTGATACTCTTTCCTCCAAAAAGTAGCCCCTAATTCCCCTCCCACTGCATGCAGGCTGTACGTAATGACCTGCGTCTAACAAATAGAATATGGAGGAACTGATGGCAAGAGATTGGTTCTTAAAAGATGCTGTGGTTTTCCACTTGCTCTCTCTTTCTTGGATCACTTGTTCCAAGGGAAGCTAACTCTCATGTCACAAGGACACTCAGGCAGCCTCTGGAGAGGTCCTCTTGGTGAGGAACTGGGGCCGCTGGCCAACAGCCATGTGGGTGAGCCATCTTGAACCTCCAGCCCCAGTCAAGCCTTCAGATGACTGCAGCCCAGCCAACATCTTGACTGCAATCTCACTCGAGACCCAGAGCCAGAACCACCTAGGGCAGATCTGCTCCTGGACTCCTGATCCTCAGTTACTGTGAGATTATCAGTGTTTATTGTTTTAAGCTGCTAAGTATGGGACTAATTTGTTATGTAGCAATAGATAACTAATACGGGAACTGTTAAGCATTGCTGTAATGGAGACTCTGGCCAGCTGTTTCTAAAATGTTTACACAGGAGTTCAGGTGGGAGGGTGCAACTGGCTCGATGTGAAGCCATCAACACTGGAAAACAATTTCATACACATGTTTTGCCAATGGTGGATCAATAGTGTATTTTATTCTGCATTTTCAAACATCCACTCAATTAAACAGAGGAGCTGCGGTGGTACGGATATTCTCACCAAAATGATGTCTTTAAGTTTAAGACCGAAGTCAAGTCAAGGGGAGAAATATTGCCTTTCTAAACTTACTACCTGTCTCATTTGACACAGGATTTGAAGCTATTTATAATAGCATATCCTTATAGCATATAAAGAAGACAATGGGAAACAAAAGTCAAAAACAGCAGAATGTTGAGAAATCCGAAGGTCAAGACTAGAGCAAGTTGAAATGTGCTATGCAAGCCCTGGGTCCTCCACAGTTATTAAAAACGAGCGATTGATTTTGGCTCTGAGCTTCCCAGAGGCAAAAGAGAACACAGAAGCGTGGCTAGCTGCAGATTCCCATTGTCCGGGCCAGCGTCGCATGGCTGCAGCCGGTGCAGTCACACAAGGTCCTGCTCTCAGACGGAGGTAATGCTCTGAGGTTGCCATTCTGAAATTAAGTATTTTGTCCTTGAATTTGTGTTTCATAAGTGAAATCTGGCAGCACAACGGAGCATGCAGTGGGGGCTTGGCTTGGAGTCTGGCTCATGGGCACTCCTGCTGCCTCCCCACCTCCCTGCCCCCTGGTGACTGTCCTGGCCTGATCTCCCCTCCCCCAGCCCACCGTCCACCCAGGGGGTGACCGCATCACAACAGCAGAGGGAGACCGGCACCCTGCCATCACTGACTTCCCCCCATGGGGACCTGGGCATGGACACAAGTAGGGTACGGTTCAGGTGTGTGTCCCATGGTGACTTGGGGCAGGGCAAGGTGGCAGCTGTCCTCACCCTGGCTAGCAGTGCCAGGACACCTTTGGCTGCAGATTTGGCAGGAGCCTCACGTCCAGCTGATCCAGGTACCAAGCACAGACCTTGCAACCCTTGGGGGTTGCCTGTCCACCATGGGTTGGGACAGCAAGTCCATGAAAAGGGGACACTGACTTCCCTACCCCTTGCCAGGGCCCCGCATTTTCATTTTGCTCTGAGCCCACAAGCTGTTTGGCCAGCCCTGCCCATGATGCCTATGGAAAGAAGAAATCAATTCCTAAGGGCTGAAGTTTTTCTGACTTGTGTGTCTGAAAGGAATCCTCCATAGGGCTCTAAGGAAGGAGAGGCTGAGGCCACAATGAGGCACAGGGACAGAGTGTGAGGAGCGTGGCTGACGGACTGCATCCAGCCAGGCAGAGTGGCCGGCTGCCCAGGGATCCGCCTGTGGGAGGAGCTCTGCAGCCTCAGGAACCCCCCCTGAACGGCCAAATGTCCACAGCCCTGCCCGGCACTCGCCCACAAGGAGCAGAACAGGCTGCGCTGCATTCTCTGTGACCAGAAGCTCGTTCTGCACGCAGGGAGCCAATTCCATGTGGTCTGAGGACACCACAAACACAGCGTGACCCTGGGGCTCAGGGAAGGGGATGCACACAGAGGCTTGGGGGTCACTCCATGTGCCCTGAGGGGAATCCCCAGGTGAGGGGCTGTTCCTTTGCCTGGGGACAAATCACAGGGCCCCACACAGGCAAACAGACCAGCTGGCGGGGAGGACACAGGTCTGCTCTGTGCAGCCAACAGAATCATTGAGGGGATCTAGAGCCTGGCCAAAAGCAAGAGACTTTATGGGAAGGAGGCGAGGACGAGGATTTACAGCCTTGTCACATGGCCCCATCTGGGACAGTCCTCTCTTCTCTCCCCTCCTGTTGCCTCATTGCCAAACAAGGCACTTCCAGGCAGGGTGTATCTCCCTCTGCAAGGTCTTCGGGGCCAGGCCAGCCTATACTGAGCATGCAAAGTGCACTGAGAGGAACCAGTTTCATATTTCCTCCCTAGGTAGTGAGCTCTTCCAATTTCGAAGGAGTAAATTTCCTTTTCTGTCAAAAAATAAATAAATAAATCTCCCAACACCCCCTTGGGCGGACAATTCTACTTGATTTGTCATTGGCATTTGGGGTTTGTCCAGGACATTCGGGGCATTTTTGTTTGTCCAGGACTGAGGGTATTCAGTGCAAAACTGGGGACAATCCCAGACAAATAGGAAGGCTGGTCACCCTACTGGCATTTAGATAAATGGGAAGCCAGGTAAAGCCAAATGATTTCTTTTAAATAAAAAATTTATGATAATATTTATCACTCACCTTCAGGAAAGTACGTCTTAACAAGAAATAAAACTCTTTGTACGGAATTTCCTCGGGAAAGCCCAGGGATCTTTTTGGGGGAGAGGAAGGAGGACAGATATCAATATGCCTACTAGACTCATCCTTACGGTAAAGTCGGGTTTTATTTAGCAACATTTGCAAATGACAGCTCACTTGGAGGACTGTGCTTTTCTAGAAAAGCAAGTAAGGTGAGAGGTAAGTTGTTCTCTGTGTCAACATGCCAACACAGGAGAAAGCTGTTTAATTTAAAATGCCAGCCAGGGTGTCCTAGGGACACCTAATTGTTGTAGGCTTGCACTATTCTTGAATATGAATATCAGTCTACAAAATCCATTGTGCAAGAAAAGTAACTTTTTCTCAAGCTCTTCGCTGAATCTCTGCGAGGAGTCTCCATTGTACTTGGTGCTGGTAACTTGATCTTAGCCGACTCTGGAGTCCCCATCTTTTCTTCAAGTTCAGAGGGTGCACTTAACGTAGTGCCCAGGAGCAGGGCAGGGAAGTGGGGCAGTGGTTGCTAATAACACCAAGAGCAAATACTTAGCAAGCCCTCCTACCGCGCTGGACGCTAAGCGCATCAGATGCGTTTACTCTTTTTTTTTTTTTTTTTTTAATTTCAGGTCGGTACTGATCTGTACTATTCTCATCCTCATTTTACAGAACACAGAGAAAGTGAGAGACTTCCCCAAGGAGTACCTAGCTAGGAAGAGGCAAAGCTGAGCTTTAAAACCAAAGGCCTGATTGTAGACGCAGCCCACTGAATGTCACTCATTTAGCAAATACTGATCCATCACCTATGAGCCGACCTAAGCTCGCAGGATGGAGCACGGAACCAAGCAGACAGAGATCCCTGCCTCGAGGGGCTTCTGTTCTGGCCTCTTTGTTCCACTGTCTCTTGCAGCAGCCTTGAGACATCCACTCCCTGTCCAGCTCCTGGGGCATCATATCTTCTGGGTTGTATTTTTCCTTGTTCTCATTCTAATGGACACTTCCAGGGGTATATGGTTGGTATATGTTGAATTTTAATTGAACAAACTGTGGTGTTTTGGTCTCTCTCTCCTAATTAAAAACGAGATTCAGATCTCTGATGCCATGAAGTCATTTGATTCCTCCCCATTCACTCCCCATTTCTCCCCCTTGCAGAAGACCATTCCTTAGAATGTCAGAACCGGAAAAGACCTGGGAGATCATCTGGTCTAACTCCAGTTTACAGAGAGGGATTATGAACCCCAGGAAGGGGAAGTGAAGTGCTCAGGGTCACCTAGTGGGCAAAAGGATTTATAATCCAACAGGCAGGGGGAGTTTAATCATTTCTTTTGCATGACCGTTCTCTGAGAAAGACAGTTCATCCCTTCCTTGTACTCACTACTCATTGACAGCACTTAATGAACACTCGCTCCATGCCGTGCTCCGGAGTGGGAAGCGTGCAGGCTACCATGCCATATCAGGGTTCAAATCCCACTTCCACCACTCGGCAGTTTTATGCCTTTGAATAAACTGAGCCTCACTTTCCTCATTTATAAAATGGGGATAAGGAACACAGAGACTGCAGGTGTTTTGTGGGGGTTCAATGCACTAATGTGTTCATGTTTCCAGTGCATAGTAGAAATATTCATTTCCTCCCCCTCTACTCTGGTGGCAAGCCAAAGAAATAGGAGCCGGGCCCCTGTCCTCAAGGAGATTATAATCAGAGATCTAATTGGATGTCTTTGCAAGATGAAGAAGCTTGAGCAGAGATGAGCTGAAGGGAAAGGCAAAGGAGGCGGAAAGTTAATTGGGGATGTTTAATTGAGGAGGCAACCCCAGTTTCGGAGGAGAGAAAGAAGGTAGGTTGCCAGAACAGATTAGAAAAGTTTCCCAGTGTGCTTTTGGGGGAGCCTTCCCTCCTGGCCACCTGTGTAAAGCAGCTCTGGGGACGCTCTGCCCCTTGCCCGGCCTTGTTTATGTACAACACTCATGCCCCTGGTGTGCCCCTTGGCCTTCTGTGTGTTATCTGTGTCCCCAGCTAGCATGTGTGCTCACGGAGGGCAGGGACCTCATCTGCTCAAGGCTCCATGCTATGGCTCCTGTTCCTAGAACAATGCCCAGCACATAATAGTTGCTCAAAAAGTATTTGGCGAATGAATTAGGAATGACAAGTTCCAAAAGTAGGAGCTGAGTTATGCTGGGAAGACAGCCTAGGTTTAAAATGTTGAGAAATACAGTGAATGGTGCTAAGGTACTAAGGACTGAAATTTGACCATTTCCAAAGGCAGGAAGAAGGCCTCTGCCGCGGAGCTGGTGGAGGAGCTTCCCTCTCTGGAAGGCCCACATTCCTGACCTTTGGCCACGCTCATACCACCTGGTGAGCCTAGAGAGATAACGCCACCCACCTGCTCAAGACTTCGGGTGCCTTTAGGTCAGCCCTTTGCATGGAATCAGCTGAAGCCACAAGTAATTCTCCAGTGCGCCTTGTGTTGAGTGTCGGTCCAGGGATACTCACAAAGCATGGCTGAATCACCAAGCATCTTGTTTGTGTTGGAGGGTGAGGTAAACTCTAGGAGCCTTCACCCATAAAACTGTCTGCAGTATTGAAAACATGCTTCATAAAAACTCCCTGGTGACCAGGAATGTACCATTCTAAGTAGGATGTGGCTGAAAACACTTTTGAAAACCTAAATTTCTAGCCCAGTTTTGTTCGTGTGCAGCAGGGGGCGCTGTTGATACAAATTCGATCAGTAGTATCAGTACGTTGACTCCATTCTGCTTAACCAGGTCTCTGTGTGTTTACAGCTTTGCACAGACGCTTAGCCCTGGTTCTTACACTGAATAGTTAACAGGGGGGCCAGGAGAAGACCATGGCTTACTCAAACAGTTTGAAGGATGACATTTTCCTGGTTGGCATCCTATTAACTGTAACCCATTCTCTTGCTACAAAAACTTTTTCACCGTTTTCAGTTCTTACCATATAATATTGGCTCTTCTCCTAAAGAGATTATTTCTGTTATTTATTCCAAGGATTAATGTTTTGTGTCCCGAGAATCCTTATATTAGAGGAATTTCCAGATGTCTGAAATGGAGGAACCCAAGTCCTACCCACTAGCTTGAATAAAATTTAAACAAAGTAGGGTCAAACCAACTCTCCCAAGAGATACGCTGCAAAGGTAGTTGTTTGAAAACCCACTCTTGGGTTCTCCCGTAAGCAAAACAGTCATGTGGGGAAGGAAACTGCCCCTAGAAATCTCAAAGGCAGGCGCATAAGAGTTTCCAAATGCCAAATGTCGTAGGGGTGTTCACCCGCTTGGGGACTGGGCAGTAGATTTGCATTTCTGGAATCTTGAAGCCTCCAGAATAAAGGATGCGCTGCACCATGAGTAACAGATGCCCCCCTTACCTCCAACCCTTCACCCTCTCTTAAGGAACAAGCCCCCAAGGCTGGCTGAGCTTCACCAGATGCTGCTTGGACCATCTTGGAATGCCCAGGTCACCACATGGGTCGGAAGAGTACCGAGATGCGGGGGATATGCAGACACTTTGCTCTTTTCTGGAGTCTCGGACCGTCACTGTCCTCGACAAGCTTGCTTCTAGTTCTTCTAGCAAAGGAGGGCAGGGAATTCCCGAGAAGGTCCGGTGTTCCTCATGGCTCTAGGACCTTGGGGCTGGGGGTCCAGGTTGATGCAGTGTCTTAGGACCAAGAAGGGGGGCAGCCCCCGCCCCCCTCACTGTCCCTCCACACAACAGCAGTGGATGGAGGTGCCCAAGAGAGCCTGGGAAACAAAGGTGGCTTTCACCCAGAGCCAGCTGAGAGGGGACGACTGTGGTGGCGAGGTCTGCGGCCCTGAAGCAGGGTGCCGTCCTGTGACTCTGAACTCAAAAATGTGTGAAATTTCTTTTTGCTGGGTATTCTACATCAAGCGGAACCTGTTCTCAGAGAAACATTCCATTTCACAGACCCTAATGGCTTTCCTCTGTGTCGATGCATTAATGAGGCTCCGGCTCGTTCTAATCAGAAGGAAGCCATGCAGATAATTGCCTGAATTTTTAATTCAGGGTTATGATAGGGGAATCAAAGTCACACTGCAGTTGCTGAGGCTGCCTCTAGTTCCAGGCCATTGACTTTTGCAATTTTCTTTGATTTCCCCCTCCCTGTCTCTTTCTCCCCACTCCCACCTCTCTCGCTCTCTGAGGTTTGGTAGAGACTGACAGTTTCGGGTTGGGGCGGAGTAGAGGAATAGGGGCAGCCCTTGGGGTCTCCTACACAGTCTTTCTTCCTCCTCCTCTTTTTCAACCCTCCTCTTCCCCCACCCCCACCCCCATGAAAGAGGCCATCCTGCCTGCACCTGTCACCCCAGGGCTGGTTCTGGGAGAGTGCCCTGCAACTGGCCTCCCCACTCAGGGTCTCCGCGTCCATAAGCAAAGACAGGAAATTTGCCCAGGAGAGGATCTCCTTTGGCAATTTACTTCTCATTTCATCTCACTTTTGAGGGCACGGGAGAGAATGGAAAAAGAGAAGGAGGCAGGAATCAGGGGGCCAGAGCAGGTCCGAGTCTTCCAGTTCCTTACAAAGGTGATTTACTCTAGATGAGTGCCGGGACCCAGGGCAGGTGGGAAGCTGGAGGAATTCAAGCCTGGATCCTTCCTAAGCTAACGTATCTCTTGACACGGTAATCACTGAGTGCTGGAACTTTAAAGAACTTACAGAACTCTGAGAACTGCAGGTAGCAGATAGAGCTGAATGCAGACTGGCTGTATTATGTGCCATCAACTCGCAAGTGAAAAAGGACCCAGCAGCTGGTACAGAAGGAGGCTCCCTGACGTTGGCCACTTCCCCGGGGCGTCCAGGATCTTGGGGTGATACAGAATTTGCTAGGATGAGAGTCAGCCTCCATAGCTCGACTCCAAGTCCAAGCTGGCTGTTCCAGGAGAGCAACTGACCCTTCCAGGGAAGTTTCTTCTCCCAGCGCAGCGTACTCCAGTGCTGGGTAGAGCAACATCATAGGCAAATGTTTACACGTTAAGCCAGTACTCAGCAGACTGATCCTTCCCCTTCCAGACTGGACTCTGGATCGCCAGGCACCAGACACGTGGCCTGTAAGAGCAAAATTTATCTCCCCATCTCTGGCTCGCTGTAGGTTCAGGGTTCTTACTTTCAAGAGAGAGAAGCTATTTGCACCGCGACGGAGCATCTCCCGGGTGTCAAGCGTGATAAGCCATCACTGTATTTCATCCCGACAAGCACCTTGTGAAGAATAGATGATTGTCTCTACTTTACAGACAACTGGGATTCACCAGAAAGAAACAGAAATCCTGCTGCCACCTGGACTTCACTTTTCCGTGGAAGTTTTCTTTTGTGGAATCCAGAAATCCTTTTAAAGGCACCTGCCCAGGGCTTAGCAATGCTACTGAGAACACAGGCTGCAGTTTTGGGAAATTATAAGGGGCAGTTACCTTTATTATGCCGGTGGAATTTGCCCTCCTTGGGGCTTTTGTTTCCTCAATAAAATGTCACCTCGTGCTTGAATAGCACCCGTCTCCCAAGAATGCCAAAGCAACCTTAAGCATGCTCTGCAGTCATCCAAACCCTGAGGGATGAAGTGGAGAAGACCAGACTCCACAAGAACATGCTATCTCTTTTAGACCAGTGGACCTCATCATGGTGCTATGATCCTTTATGATGCTACAGAATAAGTTTCTCAAGAAAGACACTTCGTGAGCCTCTGCTGAATGTTTTAAGCAAAATCAGTTTCAAGTTCCTTTAATTAAAAAAGGGGGTGGGGGTAAGTGCTTTGGAACACCTTCAGACAGAGTTGGGGTCTCACGTATTCAATCCATCAGCAAATATTTAATGACAACCACCAGCCACGTGCCAGACTGTGCCAGGCACGGAAAATGCTGAGGTGAAAGACTGAGTCCCGCCCTCCAGGGGGTCACAGTTTAGTGGGGTAGATGCATGAGTGAATACTTACCAGACAGCGTGAGGGCTGTGGCAGAGAGAGGCACAATCTGCTGTGACTATCAAAAGAAATCCTGAAATCAAGCTAACAAGATGTTGTGTAAACTCCAACAAAATTGAGAGCAACAGGGAGCACCCTTGTTCCTGAACCCAGGGTGTAGATCCATTTAGGGATGAAAAAGCCCATTCTAAACTTTGGTGCCCTCTCACCTCAAGAGCCATCTTTTTCTTAGCTCCCTGGAGACCCAGCCTGCTCCCCGGGTCCTGTGCATTCCAGATCCAGCCCTGTGAACTTGGAGTTAATGATTAAACCAGGCGGCGGTGCCGTGGCTGGAGGCTGAGGCTTCTTTGGGGTGAGCTGGGCAGCTCAGCCCTGGAAACTGCCAAATTCCTGGCTCAGCTCCAGCCCAGGATAGGCTGGAGACAGATCCCGCCACCCACAGCCACACAGCTCATCTTCAAAGTGGGCTGGAGTCTCAACAACATCCAGTCCCCTCTGACTGCAAAGCTAGGCACTGTGGTACAGTAGAAAGGGAATGTACTGAGATGGGAGCCCTGGGTACAAACCCTGGTCCTAATTAGCTGGGTGACATTGGCGCAATCTCCTTGCCTTTTCAGGGCTTCAAGTTCCTCATCCGTAACAGAAGAACGTCGGACCAGAACGTGCCAAGTTCTCTTGCCATTCCGCATGTCTGCACACACTGTTACCTTTGCCTGGTACAGCCTTCCGGTCCCTTCTGTCTTCCTGCCCATCCTTCAGGGCACAGCCGAGGGGCCACCATCTTCAGAAACTTTCCCTGACCCTCCGCCCGGAGTGAGTTAGGTGCCCCTTCTTTCAGCCCCATAGCACTCTGTGTTTCCCTTTTTCATAAAACTTAGCCTACTGTTATACTACAGGACACCTTGGAGATAGTGCGGATTCCGTTCCAGACCGCTGCAATAAGGCGGATATCAAAGCACGTCACACACATTTTCTGGTTTCCCAGTGTATATAAAAATTATGTTTACGCTATCCTATGGTCTATTAAATGAGCAATAGCATCATGTCTAAAAAATAATGTGCATACCTTAATTTAAAAATACTTTATTGCTTTAAAAATTCTAGCAATCATCTGAGCCTTTGGTGAATCGTAATCTTTTTGCTGGTGGAGGGTCTTGCCTCGATATTGTTGGCTGCTGATGGATAGAAGTGGTGGTTGCTGGAGGGTGGGGTGACTGTGGCAATTTTTAAAAAAGGACAATGAAATTTGCCACATAGATTGACTCTTTCACAAAAGATTTCTCTGTAGTGTGCAATGCTATTTAGTAACATTTTACCCACAGTAGAACTTCTTTCAAAATTGGAGTCAATCCTCTCAAATCCTGCGGCTGCTTTGTCAACTAAGTTTATGGAATATTCTAAATCCTTTGTTGTCATTTCAACAATGTTCACAGCATCTTCTCCAGGAGCAGATTCCACCTCAAGAAACCACTTTCTTTGCTCATCCATAAGAAGCAACTCCTCATCCATTCAAATTTCATCGTGAGATTGGAACAATTCAGTTACATCTTCAGGCTCCACTTCTGATCGGTTCTCTTGCTTTTTCTACCGCATCTGCAATTACTTGCTCCACTGAAGTCTTGAACCCCTCTCAAAGTCATCCATGAAGGCTGTAATCGACTTCTTCCAAATTCCTGTTAATGTTAATATTTTGACTTCCTCCCATGGATCATGAATGTTCTTAATGGCATCTAGAATGGAATGGTGAATTCTTTCCAGAAGGTTTTCAATTTATTTTTCCTGGATCCATCAGAGAAATCACTATTTATGGCAGCTATAGCCTTATGAAATGTATTTCTTAAATAATGGAGTTGAAAGTCAAAATTATTCCTGATCCGTGGGCTGCAGAATGCATTTTGTATTAGTAGACATGAAAATAACATTAGTCTCCACAACAGCTCTTGGGTGACCAGGTGCATAGTTGATGAGCAGTAATATTTCAAAAGGAATCTTTCTTTCTGAGCAGTAGGTCTCAACAGTGGGCTTAAAACATTCAGTTAACCATGCTATAAACAGATGTGCTGTCATCTAGGCTTTATTGATCCATTTCTAGAGCACAGGCAGAGTAGTTTTAGCATAATTCCTAAAAGCCCTGGGATTTTTGGAATGGTAAGTGAGCATTGGCTTCAACTTAAAGTCACCAGCTGCATTAGTCCCTAACATGAGAGTCAGCCTGCCCTTTAAAGTTTTAAACTCAGGCATTGACCTCTCTTTAGCCATGAAAGTCCCAGATGACATCTTCTTCCAATAGAAGGTTGTTTTGACTACATTGAAAATGCCCTGAAAACCTGTTGTTTAGTGTAGTCTCCTTCATCAGTGAGCTGATCTGAATGACTTTCTGCAGCTTCTACATCAGCACTTGCTGCTTTATCTTGCACTTTTAAATTATGGAGATGGCTTCTTTCCTCATGAACCAAGCTCTGCCAGCTTCCAGCTTTTCTTCTGCAGCTTCCTCACTTCTCCTATCCTTCACGGAGCTGAAGAGAGTTAGGGCCTTGTTCTGGATTAGGCTTTGGCTTAAGGTAGAGCTGTGTCTGGTTTGATCTTCTATCCAGACCACTCCAACTTTCTCCATATTAGCAATAAGCCTGTTTCAAGTTCTTACCATTCGTGTGTTCACTAGAGTAGCCCTTTACATTTCCTTCAAGAACTTTTCCTTGTTTTTTTTTTTTTTTTTTTTTTGAGACAGAGTATCACTCGGTGTCCCTGGGTAGAGTGCAGTGATTGTAGGTCACTGCAAGCTCCAGGTCCTAGGCTGTGAGTGATCCTTCTGCCTCAGCCTCCCTGGTATCTGGGACTACAGGTGCCCGGCTGGGTTTTGTTTTTTTCTTTTTTTTGTTCTTTTTTTCTTTTGTGGTAGAGACAGGGTCTCACTGTGCTACCTCTTTAAATATTTTATACACACATATTTTATAATCTCTTCTAGAATGTTCTATAGTCTACAATTTTGTGGATACTACTGCCCCTGTTTGTTGTCTTTGTTAATTCTCCTTCATGGTGCTTTGGTCCTAGTATCGTATGTGATTTTTCATCGTGGGCTCGTCTTCAGCAGAAATTATCTTTCATGCAGTTTCACATGTGCCCCTTCTAGGGCCCTGGTGATTTGACTGACATGAACTAGTTCTTACACTGTCCCACCTGGAGACTGTAAATCCAAACTCGACATATACATGTCACAGCCTTCGGCTTACAATTTCTCATGGGTGTCTGTTTTTCCACCCAGAGTCCCAGGCAGTTATCAAGGCTCCTTGCAAATTCCCCAGGCTGGTGAGCAGTTTTCCAGCTCCTATTCTTGTGCAGGGTGACCCTTAGGCTCCAACCCCCATCGCCACCTCTCCCTGTCCTCAGAGTTTTTCTTCTGTGCCTTCATTGGGTATTAAAAACTTAGCATCCAGCAACTTAGCCTGTCTCTGAATCTGAGACCCCCATCAGCCATTCTGGTCTCAGTGCTCACTTACTACTCTGACTTTGAACCTTTCTCTTCCTTTCTTTCTGACAAGTGCAACAATGTATTTAGCAAAAAATAGTGGGTTTTTTTGTTTTAACTTAATCCAGACTTTCTATGTATCTGTAGCAAAAATAAGGCCATGTCAGCCTGTCTCATTAACCAAAAGTCTCAGAAATTACATTTCACTGAGTGAATTAATGATATCCAAGTGTCCTTTAAATTCTAAAGTCTATAATTTTAAATATACTCAAAGGAGAGGCTTAACACTTAACATTAGAAATAGAAATCCAAGAACCCAGTTCGTCTTTCTCTCTCTCTCTTTCTCTATGGAAATAGACAGAAGGTCTGGTGACTCCAATGGACACACATTAACTAAGGTTAATGTAAATAACATCAACTAAAGTTCTCTTCCAGTTACGTTTGGTGACAATGCACATAAAATATACCTAGCTTTTTGATTCTTCAAAATGGAAGCAATTCTATTGACCCAATTTGTGGAGTATCAGAAGAACTAAAGAACTATTTTAAACAACTTTACAAATAAAAGCTCTGTGCCTTGTAATTTATTCCCAACAATGCTGAGAGTCAAATGTCAAGGGGGCTCAGTGACAAGCTCTTCTTCGTGAGCATCAGACATGCCCAAGGCTATTGGAGGGAGACTGAAATACGGTCCTCAGAGAATTCCCATTGGTGCCTAAGCAACCACAGAAAATACTTTCTAGAATCTGCCTTTCTAGAATGAAGACAGGATAGTAATTTGCTCCATTGTAGGGTTTTGTTCACACTGCCTAAGAGAGGGCTGTGTTCACATCCCCATGTGTACTTGTCTTGCTCATGTAAATCGTCTCAGTTTGGCTCAGTTCTGCAAACACTGGTGGAGCTCTCGCTGTGGGCACTGCAGAGTGCCCGACCCTGGAGTCACAGAGAGGAAGAGGATGATGGCCCTGACCTCACAATACTCACGGTGACATCAAATATGGATGAGAAACAGAAATTTGGGGGGCTTTTTTTCCATCTATTTTCATTTACTCATCTATTTAGAATCTTTGACATCCCCCCGAACAATATCCCTTCCTGCTGAACTGTGGCAGCCCTGCAGCTTCTCAGGACCTCGCTTCATGGTAGCCTGGGGAGTGCGGGAGTGTCTCAAGCAGACCCTCTACGTGAAATTCATTTCTCCTTTGGGCCCATAGGTGGGCAGATTTTTGAATAAGCCGGCACGCACCTACTCTTTCCCTGGGTCCTAGAGCACCTTCTTTTCTCCTGGGCACCTCTACTTTTCTCCCTGTGTTGTCGTTACTTGTGTGTTTGTCTTAGCTCCGTCACTGGAATTGATACTCCTTGGGGGCAGGGTTCATGCCTCGTTCATCTTTCATATGCCCTATAAAGATCCACTCAAAAATGACTTTTGCATGATTTGATCCAGTCCAAAGTCCTCATTTTGCAGCTAAAAATTTGAGGCCCACCGCTGTTCCATGGCTTGCTAAGGATCTCGCACAAAGAGGGTACGAGAGAGTGACGACAGCACCGGCACCCGCGTCTCTTGCCTCTCCCTGTCATTATGCACTCAGCAAACATCGGTTCTAACTCAGGGTTTCTCAGACTTTAATGTACCGCAAATCACCGGGGAGCTTTGTAAAATGCAGATCCGGATTCCATAGGTCTGGGTGGGGCCTGAGGCTCTGCATTTCTAGCAAGCTCCCAGGTGATGCTGGCGCTGCCGCTCCGTGGACCACACACCTTGACTGGCGAGGGTCCGACACAACCAGACACTGTGCTGCATACGCAGGCTACGGGGTTGGAGGCGATGAGCTGAAAAGAGCAACAAAGTTTTAGAAAGCAAAACCTACACTCTCAGACTCAGAGTTCAGAGGCTACCGGCAAATACAGTGTGGTTATGGCGAAGGTCGATCTGTCTGTACCTAGTATTCCAGGTGCACAGGAAAAGGAAGAACCAATTATTTCCCTGGGTGAACCACAGGAAAACAGCCTTAATAGATTTCCTCCCAGCTCAGTCACTTCCCTCTCTAGTAACAAATGCCAACTTTTCTTTCTCTGAGTTCTGAAGCCAAAGTGTACCAAGGCCACCTCCTTGAGTCACAGTCAAGGCCACTCACGGGCCTGGGGACCCCATTCTCTCACGTGCCCACAAGTGCCGCTGCAGCAAGCGGGGCTGTAACTACACCCGGTCATTTAGTTAGATTACATTGCAGAGATGTCACCAACCGTGGTCCCTCCAGGCCCACCTGCTTTTGAGAAACCATCCTAGAAAGGCTGTGAATGCCTGAATTCTCAGTATGGTGTTGAAAGAGGAGTAAATTGCAAGGATAAGGGCTGGCCGTCTGCCTAATAATTTTCACACCTGTAGCCAGTGTCGTTCTAGAGTGGGAGCCCCTTCACTACACTGTGCTGACGCCACCAACTTGTTTTTATTCTTAAAGGAGAGGGAAAAAACTTGTTCCAGTAATAATCTCGTCTACCCTTAATTATATTGCCCTGGGCATTTTTCTTTCACTGGCAATGAATGTGGCCTATAAACAATGTCTAGGGCCCTCAGGCCATAGTCACTTCCTGCAAGAGAAACTGAGATGGGGTCCCCTGAGCCCGCCCAGAGCTGCGTGGGTGCCCAGGGCCTGCCCTGTTCCCCGGTGGGATGGGTGTGACAAATCTGACCCTGAGCTCCTCAAATGGCTCTTTGAAATAGGCTAAAAAAGAGAACAAAGAAGGAAGTTCTCCAAAGGAGTGACACAAATTTTGTTGACGCAAAGGGCCCAGCTCTCAAATTCTGTATTTTAAATCCTTTCTTTCTTGAAGATTGACAAGGAGAAGCAGCTAAGCTGAATGGAGTGCTACAAAAATCCACAGGCCCCGAGTGCGTGGTTAGAGGCAGAGCAGTGGTCAGCGCAGCAGAGACATAGCACTGCTCAACATGAGCACGGTGGGGAGGACTTTCAGAGGGGGAGGACCTGGGCAGTTGCTTAAAACCACCCCCCGGTTTATGGGGAAATCAAGGCACAGTGAGAGGAAGGGAGACCTTGCATGTAAATACTAGCAGAGTATTTTAAATGCATTTATTAAAATACAGCAATGGTTTCTTTTATTAAAATCCCCTTGGCATATTATCACAGAGAACTTCAGAACTGACTTACGAAAGCTCAAAAGCTGTAAACCATCTGTCCCCCTAGCAGTAAGTCTCCACCGTAGAAGCCATCAGAATGTGGGGACGGGGTCGTGATTGCCCCAGATTACACTGTGAAGTAAGGAGAGAACAAGTCCCTGAACCCAGATCAAGCAATTCTCAACCCAGGGTTCTCTCCACCCCACTGAAGACATGTGGGATAAAACACAAAGTGTAAAAGAAAACATCATAGCGTTGAACTTCACATACCCCCAGTAGGAAGCCAGGACTTGTGCACTGAGGTTTACTGCTGGCTAAGTGAAATACAAAGACAAGCAAACCAATAGCTTCAATGTATTATAAAAGTCAAGATTAGATGACTAAATGTTTTTAACATTTTAATAAATTTCCAAGGAAAGGACTAGAGAGGCAGGGATTAGAGGAAGAGAGTTAACCCTAAATTTAAAACTTAGGCAGAAATTTCATTTTAGGCTTTAAACCACAAGTAAATTTGGGAAGAGTCATGTTTTAATATCAAATACTTGAGCCTTGATGGAGCATATAATTTAACAAACACCCAGATAGTAAATACCTGCCTTTCGTTGGTCTGTAACTATGCCTAATTTCCATTCCCACTACTTCCATACTGTCTTCACATTCCTGGCTTCCAACATCAAAATTCCACAAACTGCTGCCTCTTGGTTCCTGAAGAACCTGCTGATTGCTGAACTGCATTGCTAAGATTACCAGTCCCACACCTTCTTTCACTGCTAGCTTTGGATCAAATAACAGTTACCTTGCCAGTGACTACGTGAATTCATACCAGCTTTCTAGAAGGCAAGTTGGCAATGCATATCAAAAGCCACAAAAATGCCTATACCTTTAGGCTAAATAATCGCACTCCTGGGACTCTTCCCAAGAAAAGTCAACAGCAGATGATAAGTTGTAAAAGACATCCATTATTATGATATAACTGAGAACTATCCAACAATAAGGTAAACAACAGCACATCTCTAGTAACAGTTACCATTTGTTGAAGAAATTCGCTGCCAGGTCTCTAACGCTTTACTTCTAAACCTCACAGTAACTCCTGCAGGTCTGCATTACCCCCATTTCACAGATGTGAAAACCGAGGTTCAAAGCAGAAGGCAGTAACTGAATCAAGGTCACATGAGTAGTAAATGGCTGGGTTCAAGCCTTGCTTTGCCACTGTGATGTCTCCACCTGTTCTACTCACCGCTGGGATTGCTTGGGACCAAGGCCCTGGAGCAGTGAGTCTCAGGATCAAATCATGATGTGGCAGCTTCCATGATAAGCACAAAGAAGCAGCAACACCAAAAAAGCCTTCCTGAAATCACACTCGAGGGAAAGATAAGGACCCCCCAAAAAATCAGACCTGCAATATGATTATAACTTTCATTAAAATATGTGTAAAAACTAAAGGAGATCACAGAGGGAAATAGTTGGGCTGGCATTTGGGGGGAAATGGTGAGTGCTTTATTCTATTTATATAGCCTTAAATGTTGCTATACCAATGTCTTAACAGCAAGCCTAGGAGAAAACATACAAATAAAAAAAGACTGACTTGACCACGGACGTGAGCTCAATAAAAGCATGTGAGTGTTTTTCTGTCTCTCCTACCTTTGAGTAACTTCTCCACCCTGCCAGTTCTTCTGTCTCGGTTTCATGATGCCTGCACCTTGCTGAAACCACAACTTCCTCCCCAGGCGTTTCTGAGCACCCAGGAGGGAATCACTAGTAGGTCTTTTTTGGTAGAGGTGAGAGGATGTTGGAATAATGATGTCACTATTCAAATGGCGAAGGAGAGAGGGAGAGCACCAAACAAACTCAGACGCCAAGGAGAAAACCAGTGGGCTTTTATGGCTGTGTGTATGGGAAGGGCCTCTCACCAACTGAAAGGTCAGGAGCTGACGTGGCCAACAGCACTGGAGCATTACATGAAATTACAAAAATAGAACCTTATAAAAATTCATAAGCTCATGAAACACCTACTCGGCTGTATAGGTTAGGGGCACAGTGGCCAGGATTTTTGTCAGGCTCTAGAAAAAAGGGAGCCAACAGCCGCATCTCCGGCACCTGAATGTCCTCAGCACCATCCTAGGCCTTTCTTAGTAAAAGAATGCTGATCACTAACATGCATTGAGTGCTTACTGTATACCTGCACTTCGTGGAGCTCCTCCTGTATTAACGGATTTAGTCTTCATGTACAGTCCTAGGGTAGATGTTATCAGTTTACAGGCAAGAAAACTGAGGCTTCGAGAGGTTAAAAAACTTGCTCGGCTAAGACTCAAGCTCAGGTCTGCCTGGCACCAGTGGCTGTACTCTGCAGCTTCTCAGGAGACCACGCAGCCCAAAGGCCATTAGATCCATTCCTCTCAACACCTTTATATGGAGGACACGGCCCCTTCACCTGCATGATCAGATCAGAGTGAAAGTTCGCTGGGGTCCTGCCTTTTCAGTAAAAGAAAGAAGCAATGTGTTCTGTAATGGAAAGAACATGGCCTTTGGAACTAGATGAAGCCAGGTTTGCATCCTGACTTCTGCATTCAGGAGATTGAGTAAGTCACCGAATACGTCTGAGCCTCGATTTTCTCATCTGTGAAATGGGGGCCCTGCTCTCAGGGGTGAGGA
Source organism: Propithecus coquereli (assembly GCF_000956105.1). NCBI lineage: Eukaryota > Metazoa > Chordata > Mammalia > Primates > Indriidae > Propithecus > Propithecus coquereli. The sequence continues at coordinate 1,269,255 of NW_012148519.1, forward strand.
CTGGAGTCCAGCACGGTGCCCGGCTAGAGTGACAGTGTTTTCACATGATTATTAATCTGTCCCTGACTGATCCCAGAGGAACCCCTAATGCCCAGGTCCCACCTCTAGCGAAGCCACTGTGAAGGAACAGTCAGCTGTTGGAAGTACTCTCTGAGCAGGGAGGTAAGAGGGACAGGTTCAGTGGCCCCGAAAAGAAAGGGCGCTAATTACCCAGGATGCACCTCCAGGCTGCTACCTCTGGTCATTCCTTTCCCTTCACACTGAAGCCACCAAGCTTTGCCTGGGCCATCCACCAGTGGGGTTTCTCTATCCTTCGATGGGCCTTTTCTCCCTTTCCACCATCCATTCCCTAATCTTTTCAGACATTTATCTTAGTCCCCATGTGCCTAGCCACCAATTTCCTGTTTTACCTCCCTTTCCGAACTCACTAGATGCTATGCGCCTTGACTATTCCACACCGTTCTTTGCATCTCCTGCAGTTGGCACAGAGAAACTTCCAGTAGGGTACACGCCACAAGGCCAGTGGCCATACCTGTTTTCCTCACCTTCTTATCCCCAGGCCCAAGGACTATGCCCAGCATATAGTAATGTGCGATAGTCAGGTGAATGAATGAATGAATGATTAACAAGTGGTTTGTGTGGCCTGAGTGGAGAGGGAATGATCCCACAATAGGTTCCTGCAGAGGACGGATCGCTGGCTGTGAGCACACAGTCCCAAGACAGAAGGTCCGTTAGGCTCCCTGGGAGCCAGCGAGGACCACGCGCAGCCTTTCCGTTACGTGCTTCACAGACATCACCTCATTTGCTCCTCGAAAGAACTCTATACGTTCAAGTGCAAACCCTATTCTACAAATAAGACTAACCTGCCTCGTTACCCAGCTGGGTGGGGGTCCTGACCCAGCTCTCCCCGACTCCAAAGCCAAGGTCGCTTCCTCACTCAGGAAGACCATTCTGCACGGTGGTCAGGTGCACAGGCTCTGACGCCAGACAACTTGGGCTAATATCCTGTTTGCCTCTTCCTAGCAGCGGGAATGATGACCATTTGCAGGGCTCTCCAAGTCTTAATTTTATCCTATCCGTAAAACAGGGATAATTACATTACTGTTTTCTACTTCAAGGGTTGCTGTGAGAATTAAATGAGACAATATAAGTAAAATATCATGAGCCAAGCACACAGTATGTCTTTGGTAGCCGCAGTAACAGCAGCAGCAATGGTAGTAGCAGTAGTGGTATTAATAGTGGTAGTAACGGTAGCAGTAGTTAGTGGCAGTAGTGATAGTAGTGGTGGTGATAGCAGTAGTGATCTTAATGACAGTAGTAGTAATAGTGGTAGCAGTAGTGGTATCAACAGTGGTAGTGGTGGTAGTAGCAGCAGTGGTGGTGGTGGTAGTAGCGCTAGTACAGGGTGATCTTAATTTCAGTGTACCCAGAAGCCACGGCGGTGATTCGAGTACGCCATGCCTGCTTGTCAAGTTAACGTACCTGCACTGTGGGAGCTGAGATTGCGCAGGAGCGGGAGAGGAAAGGAATTGAAACCCACATTCCGGGGACCCAGCTGTCCTCATGAACAGGAGAGCCGCAATTCCCAGGCTCGGCCACAAGGTGGGGCAGGGACCTGGCGCTCATGATGCCTGAACAAGCCCAGGGAGAATTAACTGATTAGGAGCTGGGCGCACCCCGAGGAACCCGGGAGACTCCCGGTAAATGGAGGAGAGCTGGCCCCCAAAGCTTTAGAGATGGTTTCACCCCCAGCACTTACCCACAGGAGAGCCAGCAGGGCATGTGCAAAGTGGGAAGGGAGGAGTGACTCAGAACCCGGTTCTCAGCTTGTTTCCACCTGACCGACGATGTTGGGACAGAGTTCACTTACCCCGCTCCCTTCCAGCGCGGGTGGAGGCGAGTGGGTCACAGATTAGGAGCAGTTCCCCTTTCTCACTCATCGGGACCCTCTGTTAGGTGGTAGGTGTCACAGAGTGTGAGAGCCACCGATCTGGAGAACACCATGGCCAGAGGATGAAGCGCATGTAAAAGGCAGAGACATCCTTAAAGAAACGAGGTAGACAGAGGACTAGAGTGGGGCAGGCGGCGCAGTATGGGCTGTGGGCGTCCACACTAAGAACATGGCTTTGGAGCAAAAGGGGCCGGGATTCAAATTATGGCTCTACTCTCATGGCTCTGCGACCTTATCCTGGGGGATGATATGAGTACCCACCGGGTAGGGTTGTTGTGTAGATTAAATGGCACACTACCCGCGAAGTACTTAGCACGTGCCTGGGAGTAACTACAGTGACTGCTCAAAGAAAGGCAGCCATTATTAGTAGTATTATTGTTGTTGTTGTTGTTACATAGGCATGATGATGCTTTTAAATCCACTCTCCACAATCCTATCGATGTCACAGAGTCGTACATGGGAACTGCCTTCTATTGGCTCAAGGTGTGTCGTGTGTGACAGAATTGGCTTCCCAGTGAGATTTCAAGGCCCCTGAGAGTAAAACTAAGAAGCGCACCTATGTCTCTTGACTCTCGCACAAGTCCAGGTATAACTCCGGACATAGAGTAGTTGGGTGATCAATACACGTGTCCATTGGTCTGTTGTGAAATCCACAGCTTACAACTTTTCCAGCACGACACCTAACAGGGCAATGCAACAGTCATTTGCTGCACACTTGCTGCATGCCAAGAACTCTGGGATAGTCTTCTTTAGTGAGACTGTCCTCAGTGCCCCTATTTTCTCGTTGCTAAGCTGTGACTCTGGGGGAGTCCACTCTACCTCTCCCCTCTGCTTTGCCCAAACTGACCCCACTTGTGGACAGAAACACTGGCATGGAACAGGAGGGACAGTACAAGAAACTAACTTGGTTCAGTGAATCTAGGCATTTGTTTTTCAAGTCCACAAGGCCGTTTCCTGAGGAACTCGGCAAAATTGATGCATAAGTTACCCTGACACTGAAGGAAAGGAAGAAAGAAAGAACTGAGAGTCCTGCTTAAATAAACTCAAGAGAAGCTGAAGGGGTGAAGGTCCATGTTAAATATCTTCTCTGGCCTCCTCAGCCTCACTGTTCTTTCTGCCTTATGGGTCTCTGTTTCCTCATCTGGAACGTGAAGGTACAGGAGCAATGGGTCTGCAAGGTCATTTAAGTTCGTGGCTCCATGCGGAGACTCAAGGTGGGGGACTTCCAGCTCTTTCCCAGTCACTAACTCCCCGTGTGCCCTGAGGCACTCATCTCTCTCCGCACCTCCCTTCCCCAAGTGCAGATGACCTTGAAGCTTGTTCTGGACCACATCTCAGGACCATCCCCGCTGGGACACCGACGCCACTTCTAAAATTCTTCCCAGTTCCACCTGTTCTGCTCTCACCCCTGATTCAACACTATTTGGGACTGGAGTGGTGGGTGAGTTTCACTTCTTTTTCTTTTGTCACTTTCGTGATGACACACCCCTCCTGAGACGGTCTGGGACACTTCAGGTGGATGGAGGCGAACATGATTGTCCCTTGATACGAGGGGTGGGATTGATTGGGTTGCTGTCACCCTTAGGAAATCACCACCCTGTTCCACGAAGCTGTTTCCTTCCATCACAAAACGGGCAGCATGTTTTCTTTTGAATCAGCAACATTACCCTTCCAGAAATTTTGAAGGGCAATTCTATTATTAAATATCTCAAGCAGAAACTTTGATAAATGACTCCTTTTTCTGCAGATTACAAATTGAATAGCCTTCTCTCCTCCTGTGCTCCTGCCCTCTGTTCAACTCAGAAACACAGGAGCTCTTAACGAGGCATTTCCCCGTCTAGAGAGCGGAAGCGAGGCGCTAACGCAGGCTTTCTCTCTCGCCCTGATTCAGCCCCATTTCGTTGCCGGCTGATCATTTCCTGTACAACCAGACACATTTGAATCATTAATATTCAATACGCTGCCTGGTTGACTTGCAACAGCTGGATGGCTCCTCGACTGAGAGTGCTGTCTGCCCTGACGGGGGAGGCCAGGATGGCGCCTGAGGGAAGGTTCCTCAGTAAAGCTGTGGAATGTGGGATTAGGTGAGAAGCCACCAGACTTGGCATCACCCATGCCTCTTCGGAGAGCCTCTAAGGTGGCACCTGGGCTCAGGTGAAGAGGCAGTGATAAACAAGCAGCCCTCCCATACCTCGGAGAGGGACCATGTGACTGAGATAAAAGTGATCCGCTCTGCAGATCAGAAACAGACAAAGCCCAGCAGGGCGGAAACTCAAATACCTGTCAGGGAACAGGGAAGTTTCATTCATTTATTCATTTAAAAAACACTTATTGAGACCCACTAAGTGCCAGGTTGTTCTAGATGCTACGGTCACAGCAGTGAATGAATGAGAGCCTCCCCTCCCAAAAAGGAATCCCCCTGCTTTTGTGGGGCTTCTATTTTGGTTGGGGAGACAGACGACAAACAAAATTAATACGTAATTTGTCAGGTGGTCAAAAGTGCTTTGAGGAAGAAGAAAGAAGGCAGGGTGTGGGGCTAGAGAAGATCAGGTAGGGGGTGAGCTGTGGTTTTCATAAGGGTGAGCAGGGAAAGCCTCCCTGAGGAGATGACAAATTAGTGGACACTTGAGGGAGGTGAGGAGTGGGCTGGGCAGCTATCTGGGGAAGAGTGTCCCAGACCAGGGAAAGAGCAAGTGCAAAGGCCCTGAGGCAGGAATGTGTCTGGCAGGTTCCAGGAACAGCAAGGAGGCCACACGGCTGCAGTCAAGTACATCCTGTAAGGCTTTTGCTCTGAATGAGATGGGACGTGATCAGAGTACTGATCAGCAGAGAAGAGCATGATCTGACTTTTGATGTAACAGGACCCCTCTGGATGCTGTGCTGAGAGTAAACTGCAGGGAGCAAGGGAAGAAGCACAGGGATCAAATGAGACAACAGGAAAGATGACTGGCAGGACCAAGAGGCTGTTGGCGGAGGTGCCGAGAAGTAGCTAGATTCTGTGTTTGTATTGAAGGAAGAGCCAGCAGGATTTGTGGAAGCATTAGACACAGGCATAAGAGAAAAAGATGAGGCCTTGTTTGGGGGCCTGAGCAGCTAGAAAGACAAAACTGCCATTTATGGAACTGGGAGAGATTGCAGGAGAAGCAGGTTTAAGCGAGGAGCTAGGAAGCTGGGTGCAAATGGTCAGGGGAGGGGGCTGTGGCATGCCTGCCCCACCTAGGAGGGTTCAAGAAGTCTGACAAAACCACACCAGGCAGAGCAAGCATGCAGCATGATGAACAAGGTTGCCAGGTTGAGGAAAGGCTTTGGTTTCTGAGTTAGAACACCTGGCTTCAGGGCCCACATCTGCCTCTCTCTAGCCCAGGGATTGGGGGCACATCATTTAAGCTCTCTGGGCTTCAGTCTACTCATCTTCAAAATCTGGGTTCATATATATATGTGCTCTGTAAAATGCTAGCATTACACCTAGAGGCAGAGATATAGTGAGGAGATTGGACTCTGGAACCAAAAGGAGCTGGGTTTGGAGCCTCTTGCTCGCTACAAAATGTTGGGCAAGTTTCCTAACCTCTCAAAGTCTTGGTTTCCTCGTGTGTAAAATGGAGATAACACTGCCTAGGTTACAAAGTTGTCATGAGGGTTTCTGAGATTAGGATTTTAAAGCATCTAGCAGAGGCCTTGTACATAGTAGGATCTCAACATATTATGGTCAATAGTACACATGAAAGTAACCATTATTATATGTGTATTTATTTGTGGTGTACAGTGTGTGGTCACCTGTACAAAAATTCAGGTGGGTGGCCACAAAGTCTGGGAACATAGAGGATATTGTTTCATCATATATTGTAATATAATATCAGTAAATAATCTATTATGTATTTGCCTGTGGCCACATATACTCTGTGAGATTATGAGCTTCCAGGAAACTGCTAGGAGCTAAGAAATAATAAAAGAGGTTTAAATATTCAATCAAACTTTCTTAAGACAAGGGACCTTATCTTATTTTTCTTTGTATCTTCCACTGCAGGCCTGGTTCAATGACTACATCTGAGGGGTACTTAATAGATAGGATCAAAGAATGAGAGCTTAGAGATTATTTTGCTCAACCACCTTCATTTAAAACTAAGAAAACCCAAGCCCAGAGAGGGCCAGTGTCCTGCCAGGGTGACCCAGCAAGTGGCAGATGTAGGGCTAGCATTAAGCTCTCCTGACTCGTGGATCCATGGCTCTCCCCTCCACCTCTCAGAGCTGTGGGATAAATGAAACCGGTTGTGGCAAAATCGAGATCCTTTATTGACTTCGACCCTCTTCAATAGGCTCATCCAGTCTGACAACGATCCAGAAGTCTTCCTTGGAATGACAATAGGATAGAGCAAGGGTTCTTGAATGGTTCTGTGATCTTCTTGGATTTCTCTGGGGCCTGCAGTGTTTGCACTGGTCTAGACATTTTCCACCAAACCTCCCGGCAAATATTTGAAGGCCTTGATACAATGCCATACAAATAACCCTATCTAACGCTCTCCCGTGTAAACAGCCTGAAGTCCTTAGTTGATCAGCAGTGACTCAAGAAAAAAAAAAAAAAAAACTTGGCTCATCTTAACAGTTTTTAGAAGAAAAATCTCAAAGACAACCTAAACGGTAATACATGTTCATTGTGGTTAAAGTCACAATTGTTATTTATAGCATTCATTGAAAGCTGTAAGAAAGGGCTGTGTGTATGTGTGTGTGTGCATGTGTGTGTGTGTTTTAACGTTTTTTCCAGGATGCAGAAGAAATTCCCTATGGTAGCAAATGCTATTTTAAAAAGTACTTTTAAACTTTAAAAAATCATGTGCCTCTTGCTCTGTCCCGAGTGTTGCACGTACACCATTTAAATTGTAATAAGGGGTAGGGGAAAGACTTCGGAGTTAGATTCAATGGAGAAAAATGTTTTGCTGTGGAATTGGGAGGTGGTTCATATAATGTTTCTCGTCATTGTTGGAGAAAAAAGCAAGCACTATCTCCTCACACATTAGCAAGTCTGGCAGTAGCACGGAAGAAGATTTGAACAGGGACAGGCGCGTGAAATCTTAGTAATAGTAGTTAAAGCTTCTACCAAAAAGCCACAGTCAGTAACCACAGATTAGAAATTCCCGGACCACCGTCTAGCCTGCTACCTGCTCGTCACTACCCACTGCTGCCAACCTCGCTAATAAATTGAGCCTCATTCCTAAAACCATCTGCTTTATTGTACAAGTACTAGAAAGCCCTCTCCTCCCCTCAATGTGTACTTCCTTGAGCTCTGACTGCACCCAGAGCCCAGGTCACAAGAGAAACTTCCAGAGAAGCATAGCTAGACAGCTCTTACTGCACGTTTCCTATGTGCCAACATCTTACACTCTGCTTTTTAATTAAGTCCCAATGATAATATTATCCCCCTTTTCAGATGAAGAAACTGAGATTTAGAGAGATTAAGTCACTAGCATATGGTCACAGTGAGTAAGGGGTGGAATGGAAATTCACTACAGCAATCTGTCCCCACCACCCCGATGCCTAAGGGCTCCTTCTGGCTGCTCCTGAGGAGTATAGAATGCAGAAGGAATCAGTGATCCAGTTTTGGTTTTTAAAAGTGTGTGTGTGTGTATGTGTGTGTGTGTGTGTGTGTGTGTGCAAAACAGTATGAAGGAAACAGATAAACTAAATAGCAATTGCTTAGCCAAAAAGAGGAGATCGGGAAGCAAGTGGTAAATAGGTGAGAAAGGGGATTTTCTCTTTTTGCCTTATACAGTTTTGATCATTTGAATCTTTTGTAACGTCTATTAGGTCTTTCCTTTTTTTTTTCTTTAGGTCTTTTTAAATTGTAAAATACACACAGCATAAAATTTACCATCTTAGCCATTTTTAAATGTACAGTCCAGGAGTATTAAGTACATTCACATTGTTGTGTAACCACCACCACCATCCATCTCCAGAACTCTCATCTTGCAAAACTGAAACTCTGTACCCATTAAACAATAACTCCCCATGCCCCTCCTCCCAGCACCTGGCCACGATTATCCTACTTTTTGTCTCCGTGAATTTGGCTACTCTAGTTACCTTGTATGAGTAGAATCATATTTGTCTTTGTGTAACTGGCTTACTTCACTTAGCATAATGTCCTCAAGGTTCATCCATGTGTCAGAATGTGTCAGAATGTACTTCCTTTTTAGGCTGAATAACATTCCGCTGTGTGTGTGTGTGTGTATTTGTTGATTTATTCATCTGTTGGCAGACACATGAGTTGCTTCTACCTCTTAGCTAGTGTGAATAATGCTGCTATGAACATGCGTCTGCAGATATCCCTTCGAGACCTTGCTTCCAATTCTCTCGGGTATATATCCAGAAGTGGAATTGCTGGATCATATGGTGATGTTTGTTAGTTTTATAATTAAAAGTAGCCACGCGCAGTGGCTCATGCCTGTAATCCCAGAATTTTGGGCAAGAGGATCGCTTGAGGCCAGGAGATTCGAGACCAGCCTGGGCAACATAGCAAGAGTCTGTCTCTACAAAACATATTTTTTTAAAAAATTAGCCAGGCATGGTGGCAATGCACCTGTAGTCTTAGGTACTTGGGAGGCTGAGGCAGGAGGAGCGCTTCGCTTGAGCCCAGGAGTTCGAGACGACTGTGAGCTACAATAAGTGCCACTGTACTGCAGCTTGGGTGACAGAATGAGACTCTGTTTCTAAAAAATAAAAACTAAAAAGTCTTTTTTTAAGTGACTGCTCACAGAGATTAGAAAAATATTCAAGAATGAGACAAGGAAGACAATAGTGAAAACAACAGGCTTAAGGGTCCCTGCAGTTGTCATGGGCTCCAGGAACACCTGTCGGGCTGTGAGCTTCCAGAGGGCAGGGGCCAGCTTTGCAGCTCTGTACTCCGTCCCACCCCGTGCCCGACCATTTCCGTCTTCTTGTAGGTGCTCAATATATACGAACTAAATCCCATTGCCCTAAAGGAATATCTTCGCCAGAACATCTAGGCAAGTGACAAATCTAACCGATGGAAACAAAAGGACTGCGTAGAAGCAGGGCCCTGGTGGCAACAGAGGACAGGGCTTGGCCACCTGCTCACCTAGTGCAGGACCTTGGGCCTCAGTCTCCTTAGTTCCATGAAGACATCGCCCACCTTGTATCGTCACAGGATTATTGTGAAGTCACCATTCGTTCATTCATTCAACAAATACTGCACACCTCCTGGTACAGAGCCAGATCAAATTCCAAATAAGAAAATTACATCCAATAAACATAGCTTGTGTTTTCATTTTGTACTATTTTGCATAGTATTTTTGTATTGTTTTATTTTATATTCTTTGATTCATTCTACATTGAAGTGCATTGTCTCATTCCTTTGTTTTTAAAGCAAGGATTTAAACAGAAAAAAGTGCTCGGGGTTCTTTAAGAGCTTGGAACGTGACTTCTTTCCGATGGCTCTATAAACAAGATTATCCCCCATGTCCGGCAGGAGAGAACTCTGGGTCAGGAACTTCTGGGAAACCATGCATTGCTCTGCTCTCTGACGAGCCTGGCAGTGTTCGATTCCGCAATGGTCACCTCCAGCTGCAAGGAGAAGTTAATGAGCTGTGCGGGACAGTGATGGGAAAAGGTCGCCTCTGCATCACTGCTGACACCGCCGCTAAGTGAGCGCCACGGAGGGAAACTCGCTATAGGGTGAGACAGATGGACCAGAAAGCAATATCCACTTCATTAGCTGGTGGTTCTGGATGTGTGGAAAGAGGCCAAGGTCCTGCCTATAGACTGTGACAGAACATTCTTACAGCACTGAGAGGGCTGAGCAAAGGCCGCACAGAAAGCAGAGGCCCTGCCTCTGTCCAGGGGCATGGGGGGCGTTTCCCTCCACTCCTCACCCCTCTCTCTCTCTCTCCCTCTCTCTCTCTCTCTCTCTCTTTTCCCCCACTTCTTACCTTCCTTTTTAAAATGTCTTTCATTTCTTTCTTTTTCCTTCTTTTTTTTCTCTCTTTTATCCTCCTTCCTTTTAAAAAAATTTTATTTCTCTTATTTCTGTCTTTCATTACCCTTTTCTTTCTTCCTTTTTTCCTTTCTCTCATCCTATACCTCCAGTCAATGTCCCCTTACTATTTTCCGAATCTTAAAAAAATTCCTAAGGGGCATCTATCTGGTGACGTCTAGCCAATCTTCTGCTTATCCAAAAATAAAACTGAATTTAGTACTGTCACACATTAGAGCAGGGGTCCCAAAGCGGGGTGTGCAAGACGATGCATCGGGCATACAGGATGAAAATCTTAGGTCTTATTTTTATATTTATGCTACCTCCATACGTTTTATTTTGTGTTAGTCTTATGATGAGCATAACATATTAGTATAGGAGCACATGTATTTAATAGCAAGTTAATTAATTGATTAATGCAAATAACAGAAATGAAGTGCTCGAATTTTTTTTTCACTGAGAGGCGTAACTGGGGAAAGACATTTTCAGACCACTGCTTTAAAGACAAGCCCTTTAAAAACTTAGTAACTCTTGATACAGCTCATTCCTACTCACAGTCAGTGCCTTTGACCACAACTCACAGGGGATTTGGGGCACACACAGGGCCTCTGTGGGGAGGGCAATGGAGGGGACTCGGCATCCCAAGGAGGGCTGTCACCCTGAGAAACGACACCGAGCTTGCTTTCCAGTGCCTTATTTGAAAAGTCTTCCCTGGGAAGATCCCCCCACTTACAGCAATGCTACCCACACTCGCTTCTCACCCTTCCTGCCTGTTCATGTCTCCCCATCGCACACCCCCATGCGACACACCGCATGTCTTGCTGCCTGTCTCCCACCCCCTCCGATGAGTGATCTCTGGGAGGACGGGGGCTTTGCCCATTTTATTCACGGCTGCATCGCCAGGACCCAGAATAGGGTCTGTGTCAGACCCCTAACTCCCTGGCCAGACTGAACTCGTTCAGAGTAGAAATTGTATCTTTAACGTCTTTAAATCTCCAGCATTTTGCATATAGTAAATGCTTAATGGATGTTTGCTGAATGAACAAATGAGTGTAGTCTGGGCCTTGAATATGCCGAAAGGTGGACTCAGCACAGAGCAAAAGACATTAGTAAGGAGTGATTACAGAGTGCCTGCTACATGCGGTACACTGTTCAAAGCACCGTTGAGCAACACAGAAGAGTAAGACGGTTTATTTCCTGTGCTTTAGGGATTTACAATCCACTGAGGAAAGATAAAACATGCAATCATGTAACGCCTCAAGAATAGCTATAAGCAGTTTTGTGCTTCCAACAAACACAGAACAATAGGTTGGAATGTGATAGGGTAAGTTCACAGGCCTGCCTCTCAGTCCAGTCAGCAAGCACTGAGGACCTACTATGCCCCGTCACTGCCCTAGGTTCTGGCGCTAGGGACCTACGATTAATAAAAATGCAGCCTGCCCTTGAGAAGCCTTCCAGTCTAGACAGGAGATGAAGTTATTTTGACAACGTGGGCAAAGAGCTAGGACAGAGATAAGCACAGAGTACACTAAAAACAGAAAGAGGGTTTCTCATCCTCAGCACCATGGACATTTTAGACCAGATAATTCTTTGTTGTGGGGGCTGGACTGTGCATTGTAGGATGTTTAGCAACATCCTTGGCCTCTACTCCCTAGATGCCAGAAGCCACCCTCAGCCATGGCAACTAAAACTGTCTCTAGACATTAGGACCATAATTTGTGAGGCCCAGTGCAAAAAGAAAATGTGGGACCACTTGTTTAAAAAACTGCTAAGTGGCCCCTCTGACCAGCCACTAGGCATGCACTTGCCCCGCTGAGGGCATGGAAGTCAAGCCAGGCATCTCCTGCTCCAACCCATGGTAGATGGGCAAACCCCAAGGGCATTGCGACCTCCGAACAAGGACACCCTTGGATCAGGGGTGGGCATCTTGCCTAATGCTCCAGGACACTGTAGGGATGGCCACCACCACACTCTACCCCGAGATGCCACAGGGCAAGAACACCCCATCCCAACATCCCCGTGCCCACGTGAAGTCCCCCTAAGGGCAACAGTGGTTGCTGGGTGGGAGTGGGGAGAGAAAGGCCTGGCACAGAGGGCAGGTGGAGAAAGGCCTGAAACCCACCCCAGAAAGGCAGGGAGGCAGAGGGACATGGCACTGCATGAACTGAGACTCCGAGCCCCCGACTCCAAGCTCCATTGTCCCATCAGGTCTCACCTACAAAACAGAAAGTCAGAGATAAAATATTAAGGACTTCAAGACAATGACGGCAGAGCATTAAACCCCAAGCCTACCCACGAAGCTGGCCCTGCCAGACATTGCCAAATCACCCCCTAGGGCTCAAAACCATGCCCAGCTGAGAACCACTGGTGAAAAACTCAACCTAGGGTCAGGTGGGGCTTACTAAAGGACTCGAGCCTATAGCTGATCCCAAAAGGGGGGCAGAGGGAAATGATTAGAAGGGACAGTGCTCATCAGGAAAGCTTCCTTCCGGCAGCTCATAAATTTCAAACCAAGCTTTCAGGGAAGTCACAAAATCTGGTTTGGCTGGAAGAAGCTCTTCCAGGTGAGCAGGTACAGGAGTGGAAATTAGCAAGGTGCTGTAGGGGCCAGTAGGAGGGAGAACTACTTGGCAGGGGAAGGGGCATGACAGGGGTGAGGGGGCGTTTTGTAATCTTAACTCAGATTATTTCTTTTTGTTGTTGCTGTTGAAACAGGGTCTCACTCTGTCACCCAGGCTAGAGTGCAATGGCACCATCACAGCTCACTGCAAGCTCAAACTCCTGGGCTCAAGTGATCTCCTGCCTCAGCCTCCCGAGTAGCTGGGACTACGGGTGCATGCCACAGCGCCTGGCTAATTTTTCTATTTTTTTGTAGAGAAAGTGTCTCGCTCTTGCTCAGGCTGGTCTCAAACTCCTGGCCTCAAATGATCCTCCCGCCTCTGCCTCCCAAAGTGCTATTAGCAGAGTAACAGGTGTGAGCCACTGTGCCCAGCCAACTCAGATTATTTCTGAACTTTCCCGTTGCCCTGCTGTGGTTTCTGGTGAGTTGCTGAACTTCTATACCTCCTGCTGCATGTGGGCTGTGCCTCACCCCTCCTAAGCCCCCCAGTGCACGAAATCTGACTGGCACCCATCAGCACCTTTGAAGAGGCTCTTTCTATGGAGACCCTCATCTGTGCCCTGTTTCCATCTGCTCTGTTGCCCACTATAGACCTTCATTTATCTCTTGTCTGGAGAAGGGCAAAAGCTCACTAGAGGGTCTCCATCAAGGAATCCGCTGGGTCACATTCTCCCTAGGTGTGTCATATTGGACAATAATAATCAGACAGCTAGGAGAGCTTACTGACAAACACAATGTCATGGAGAAAGCACTGAGGTCTAGATGCAGAAGACTCAGGTTCCAAGGTGGTGGCTCTGCTACCTTCAGGAGATCATTTATCCTCGGAGCCTCAGTTTCTTCATCTGTGAAATGTAGATAGTGATGCCTGCCTCACCTTCTTTGCAGGACTCTTTTGAAGATCGAATGAAAGGAGAAAGCTCTTTGCACACCATAAAATACTGTACAAATACTATAATTCTTTATATGCCAGATATCTCCTTTGACAAGAATGACTTTGATATCTCTCTCTCTCTCTCTCTCTCTAGCAATCACAAGATTTCTCTCTGTGCTGAGACTTTTCAGGATGTTCTGTGTGTGTCCCCCTCTGTCTGGGTGGGTAGAGGGCTGGGAAGGTGCCATAGTGCCAGAAGCAAGGCATTTAACATGGCACCTGGAGGCTCTTAGTCCACGATCCAAGCCCAACGTTTCAGTTCCCTTAACCATTTGTGGGCCCTTAGGCCAAACCTTACCCTCTTGGAGCTTCCATTTCTTCATCCCGAGAGTGGGGTGATATAGCCTCTTTCACAGGTTTATGAGGAGGAAAAGGGGTTAGAATACAGCAAGGGCACTTCAATAACACATTTAAATATTAATCTGAAAACAGATTCTAAGAAATTTTAGTAAAGATTATTTCTTTTTTTCCTAAATGCCATAGCCTAGCCCCTATCATTTATTCAATAAACCTTCATGGAATACCTACTGTGTGCTGGGCCCACCGTTTATTCAGTAAACATTCGTGGAGCACCTACTTTGTGCTGGGCCCATTGTCAATCTCACTTTTCATGGATGTCGTAGTGAAAGAAAATGGAGCGGATTATTGTTGTGGAGTAAAAGCTCTTTACGCTAGGTGTAGTATTTAGGAGTTTAATATCATACTAGTTGCTGGTTTTTAATTTAATCTTTTACAAACTACTGGAAACACCCTATTTCTAAAAATGACCCAGCAGAAGGATGTGGGTTGTTGAATCAAAATGAGAGAAATCTCCTTTACCCTTAGGAGTTTCCCTGGCAAAGATCATCTAATAGCAGCATGTTTGGGAAATAAAAGCTCAGAGCCGAAAATGATTACTAGAGAGGAAGCTGATGGCTGGGATGGGGAGGATTTGGGATCTTCCCATATCCATGTGTTGTCCCCTCCAAGTGCTCCCTGAGCACTTCACACACAGTAAACACTCGGCGGTTGTTAGTGAACTTATACCAGGAGGTGCTCATTTAGAAGGGAGGGAGTCCCTGAGCTTCGTGCAGCAACTGAGCAAGCACTTGATCAGTGCCCTGCCTGTGCCAGCCGCCCCTGCATTACCTCATTTAATTCTTCTAACATCACGAGGTATATATTCCATTACCACCATCTACATTTGGTGATAATATAAAGGCTGAAAGAAACTAAGCAACTTGCCCAAAGTCATGCCCACACACTCCCAGAAAGCAGTTGGTCTATCCGACTCCGAAGCTGAGATTTTCCTAGTGCCCTGTGCTATATCTCTCGGGAAAAGTCTTTGTTCCTCCCTGAATTTGTTTCTTCATCCCGAAGAAAAAGAAGTGAAGTGAGATGACTTCTAAGGTCCCTTTCAGATTTATGGATTTCTACCTGCTATGTGCTTCATCCAGGGGTTGACAAATTGTGGCCCACGGGCCAAATCCAGACAACCAGTTGTTTTTATAAATAAAGTTTTATTGGAACACAGCCACACATGTTCATCTATGTATTGTCTGTAACAGCAGAGTTGGGTAGTTGTGACAGAGACTGTATGGCCCACAAATCCTAAAATATTTACTATCTGGACCTTTATAGAAAAAGTTTGCTGACTGCTGGAATATACTAGTTTATAGACTTTAATGATGATAAACTATACTGATGAATAAGAAAAAATCTGGAGGGCTGCACATCAACTGCCAACAAGAAAGTAACTTACACTGTTTACATTTATACATTTAATACTTTGGAATTGTTTGTTTAGTGGAATTTTTTTTAGCAAGTTATACCTTATATACAGCAACATGCACAAATCCTTCACGTATAGCCTGATGATGTATCCAACATCCCAATTAAAATATAGATCATTTCTAGCACCCCAGAATCCTCTATCACCCTGGATTAGTTTTTCTACTTTTTAACTTTATATAAATGGAATCTCAGTGTGTACCCTTATGTGTTTGGGAAAAGTATTTCTAAACTACAATTTCATTGCTGACAACTTGGAAAATCTGAGAAGTATAAGTAAGGAAACAAAAGTCACCCTTAATGGTATTATCCAGAGATGATCACTTGTTATTTACTCAGCTAGTATTGTATTGAGGACCTACCACATAACAGCACCTCCAGGCACCAAAGAGTAAGACAGGAGGGGGTCCCTCCCCTGCTGGGGCTTGCTGTCTGTGGTGTATTTCTTCATGGCCAGTCAAAAGTCTCATGTCTACCACTCCACAGAGGTCTGGCCTGAGCTCTTGGACCATCTGCCCAAAGGCCTGGAATAGACACCCTAGTAATTTAAGACCTTTCAGGAATTTCAGATCATAAAAATGTTGGAAAATTTAAATGGTCTTCAAAACCTACTGACCATTTTTCAAAAGCAGAGCCAGAAGCCAAAAGAAGGTACTCGCCAAATTCTTTGGGAAGGTGAAAAGTCACCCTGAAAGGAGTATTGTAGCCAGAACTAGAACCTTGGGCTTCTGACCCCAAGGTCTAGAATGTTCTCCAGGCTGCAATGCTGCTCTCTAACAATAACGCTCCCAATCTCCTTCACACCAGGATAGGGTAGTATTTATGTTTTACTCTGGAGATGATTTCATTTTGAGGCCTTCTAGACACTCTGAATCAATGAGAACGTCTTGGAGAATGAGCAGCAGAGGATAGAAAAGACCAGGGTCTCTCTTCTGTAAACAAAGAAGGACGAGTATGGAAAGTGGGGTGAAGACTGTGTGCACAAGAGCAGAAAAACATCCCTTGGTCTATTGAGTCCATAGGAGCCATATTTGCCAATCTGTGAAATTAACTACGAGGTGCTCAGAACACCTTCATAGAATAATGAGCCAACTGGACTTTAAATGATTTTATACGAGGGGCTGCATCTCCCATTAAAAAAAAAAAAAACCCTGGGGATTTGAACTGCAAATTTATTATTTGAGTAGACAAACCTAATATGGTCTCCACAAATTCAGTAGCTCTTAAAAACAAGCTGGGAATATAATAGCGCAAAGAGATCAGTTGTCCTACTTCTTAGCATGTTTTCATGATTTGCCTCTTCTTTCTAAATATGTTAAGAGCCTGCCATATTCCAGGAAACTGCAGTTGCTAACTCATTTAGTCTTCGCAAAACACAGTAGACTGTCATTATCATTTTGCACATAAGGAAATTGAGGATCAGAAAGACTGTGTAACATGCTCAAGGTCACACAGTTGGTTAAGCAGGTCTCAGGCTCAAGTTTAGTTCTTCAAAGCCTGCACTCTATTCCCTGCTGTGTATCCTCCAGCTCTCCCCCTTTCAACTTCTCATTTCCCAAAACAATGAAAGTTAGAGGCCTTCCTCTTTCATCCTAAATCCCTGCTCAAAAATTCTGAGCCCCAATCTCAGCCCTCCCATTAACTTACTCCTTAGACTGTCGTATGTCTCATTTTCCCATCTCTAAAATGGGGTTTCTATATCAGTCCATAACCACTTTATCCACATGAAGCATAAACAAAGGTTATTTCAATCATACTCTGTCTTCTTCTATTTGGGGGAAGTTTAACTAAAGGTTTTTATGATATAGCTCATTTAGTTAGCATTTATGACCCACATTCTGAAGGACTGTCTGCTGGTCTACTTACACTTTTTTTTTTTAAATTTCCATATGAAGGGTAGCTATTAAATGTGCATTCCCCAATCTATAGTTGCAATTACTTGGTGAGCACCTATGTTGCACCAAGTGGCATATACAAGGTAGGGGTCTGGGCAGGAGGATTATAGGACGTTGTTACATAGGAATAACCAGATTACCGGGAAGATATACCTAGGCACTCACAAGA
The DNA here is from genome assembly GCF_000956105.1 of Propithecus coquereli. NCBI lineage: Eukaryota > Metazoa > Chordata > Mammalia > Primates > Indriidae > Propithecus > Propithecus coquereli. The sequence goes on from NW_012148519.1 coordinate 1,286,572, forward strand.
AGTTTTCCCCGCACTCTATGCAAAACTTCCTGTATGTTCACATAGTTGGCTAGGGTTGGGGGAAGAATAGGTTTGCTGACACCTGAATTTTGAGAGAGAAAGACGCTTTGGAGTCAGGGCACACAGGAGTTGGAACTACAAATCAAAGCTTTGTTGTTAAAAGGGAAGTGATTGCTGGTTTTTTAATGCGTTTTCCCACCTTAACACAGAAACTGATCTTCATTATACTCGATGCTTCTGTCATGATAGCGGGTGAGAGACAGGAAAAAAGATTGTTCTCCAGGGACATTTACTCTGAACACTTCATTATCCTGCTTGAGGCAAGCTGGGTAGGCAGAAAACAGCAGAGAATTCTTCCATTGGGCAGAATTATGAGGGGCAAGGATCTGCCATATGTCACAATAAACTAAAAGACAAGACAGTGAATGAAGGACCCTCAATTCCATGAAGTTATTACCCGTTTGTCAGGGAAAGAGGGACTGGGATAGGTGTAAACCTTCCCCGGGGCTCTATGCACACAACAACCCCCCTTCTGTCTGGCTCTCAGCACAGACTCAGCAGCGTGTAGCAGACCCTGTATTTAAAAGAAGCATCCTAGCTCCTTAGCAGCCTGGCCTGGATCAGTCACATCATCAGCTCTGATACACGTAGGAGATTTGATCCTGTTCCTAGCGGATGGTAGTGGCTGAACCCCTCCTCCTCCACGCTGAAATTCCTCTCTATCCCTAACCTAACCCTAACTTCCTCCTAATTATCTTTCGAAGGTGGAAGAGTAGGAGAATGTGTTCAGAAGCTCCTTTGCAGTTTTCCTGCTGATCCCGAATTCTTGTTTCTAATCTCCCAGTCCCTCCAACCCTAGTACTGCATCTCCCTGATTCTGAAAACCCTAAGCTTCCAGAGGGGCTAGAGTTTTCTACTGGGGACTGGCTTCCTGCCTTCCCAAACTGGAAAGTGTGAACACTATTATTAGACAAAGAGGTTGCACAGGTAGTCTCATTGGGTAGTCTCTTAATGTATACAACACCCACCCCCCTGCACTGTAGGTATCAGTAGTATCCCTGTTTTACAGATGAGGAAACTGAGGCTCAGAGAGGGGAAGGGGTGTCCCTTGCCCCAGAAGCTATGCGTTGGTGAGAGGTAGATCCTAAGAAGCCCTTACTTCTTGTGAGTCAGGTCCCAGCCTGTGGGTTTGGGTGCGGCTCCTTCCTTTCTCTCTTGCCCTGGGGAGATGCACCCAGGGAAGATGCGGGTGAAATTCCAATAGCGCTGAAAGGCCCATGGCTTCCTTCAGGGTCCAGGCCAGAGTGGAAAAAACTTCTTTCCCTCAGTGGGTTTGTCAGCACCTTCTCTACTTGGAGTGTGAGACTTCCACCACTGCTGCAGTGATCGTATGCAGAGTGTGTCACCTGGCCCTGGAGACCACAGATATTCTGGAACTGCGAATAAACCAGAAACGAGTGAACCCGGGGAACATGCGGCTCCAACTGTCCATCCAGCCACAGGCCACGCTTTGCTTTCACTGCTAGCAACGAGGCCCGGCAATCCTACTTTCGCCCCCAATGCACAGGCGCTTTGATATTCCGGGTTTAAACAGGAGAGCCTGGCCCAGGCGTCCAGCTCCCCCGCGGCTTGGCCAGGCCTGGCGCTGGTGCAGCCGGGCTGCTGGGGGAGCTCCACTTTGGCTACTCCCTGTAGCCATAAATTAATCAGTACCTCCTTCCAAAGGTCCTCCCGGCCTCCTTCACCCTTGCCTAGCTCTCAGGGCGGGCAATTCTGTAAATCCACACCGCCAGACCCGGCCCTTGAGGGCCTGGGACCTGGAGAGTGGCAACCGTGGTAGAAATAAATGAGGTTTCTCCCATACATACTCACCCCGCCTAACACCACCTCACCTTCCCCAGGTGTCAGCGCCCCTTCCCGGTGCTCCCTTTCTCCTCCGCACGGCTGGCTCTCCGGGCCCACCGCCTGCGTCGGCTGGGACGCATCAGAGGGTCTCTACTCCTCACATCCTTCTCCATCCCCTTCTTCCAAGAGCACCCCAACTTCCTCCAGCTCTCACCTGAACCCCGAAGCGTAGTGTCTTCTCTCTGGACTAAAGCGAAACTCGTAACCGGCGAGAAAGCCCCGGCGCCTGGGCTGCAAGCACTTGCTTAACAAGTCCAAAGGTCAGCTACAGCTTGGCTGATAAATAGAACCAGTAAAAGAAGGTCTTCAGCCCCCCAGCGTGAGTACCATGGACCCTGGCAAGGCCCGCTGCGGGCCCGAGCCTCCTGCTCCCCACGTCTGCCCCTCGGGCTCTCCCTCTCTCTCGGTTTTCCCCCCTCCCCACCATCATTTGCATCCTGCCGAAAGCTGGGCCCTTCCCACTGATTTGCATATCTTATATGGCCTAATGGTGGCGATCATGGCAAGTTAGAAGTTTTCTGACTCCTCTCGGAGGAGACTCCGGGACCCCGAGGAGTAACAGGTGTTTGGAGGCTGAAGGGTGGAGGGGTTCCTGGATTTGGGGGTTGCAAGTGAAACTCCCCTCCACCCTCTCTCGCACCCACCCACCCCCGTCAACCCCTTCTTTTTCCGTCCTTGGAAAATGGTGTCCAAGCTCACGTCGCTCCAGCAAGAACTCCTGAGCGCCCTGCTTAGCTCTGGGGTCGCCAAGGAGGTGCTGGTCCAGGCCTTGGAGGAGTTGCTGCCATCCCCGAACTTCGGGGTGAAGCTGGAGACTCTGCCCCTGTCCCCGGGGAGCGGGGCCGAGCCCGACACCAAGCCGGTCTTCCATACTCTCACCAACGGCCACGCCAAGGGCCGCTTGTCCGGGGACGAGGGCTCCGAGGACGGCGACGACTATGACACCCCTCCCATCCTCAAGGAGCTGCAGGCGCTCAACACCGAGGAGGCGGCGGAGCAGCGGGCGGAGGTGGACCGGATGCTCAGGTAGGCACGGAGCGAGGCGGAGAGTACGCGCCCGAGCCCCTTGAGCCCGGGGTCCCCGCGTCTGAGTGACGCTGCGCCCGGCCACTATCGCCAAGCCTGTTTCCCACCAGAGAAGTCTCCTAGGGGGGCGCTCCGCTCCTCTCCCAACACCTGGACCCTTTCCAATCCCTCAGCCGTATGACCCTGGGGTCCCGGGGCTTCTCCCCGGGCCCAAATCGGCGTTGGGGACCCAAGGGCCTTCCCCGCGGGGCTGGGCCTCGGCCGGGGCGAACTGGAGCTGCGGAGCCCTTTGCCCGGAGGTTTGCCCACGCGACTGAAGGCGCGAGTGGGTGCGGGGCAACAGCTGCAGCTTTCCGGGAGCAGAGGTTCGCGGCCCCGCAAGCCCCAGGCCACGCATTTCTCCTCCGCGCTGCCTCGGGTCGGGGAAGCCGCAGGTCGGCCTCGGGCACAGCGACCTGAGGTTCTTTGCTGAGGGACAAGCGACACCCGGGGCTGGGATGTGGGAGGCGAGTTCTTCGGTGGGCTTTTCATTAGCAGAGCCCATGGAAGGCCCGGGATTATCTGGAACCCTCAAAGCCGGTTTAGATTTGCAAAGCGGGATGTTTGCATGTAGGGCCCGGGTGGACCCGCGCGGGGCAAAAGAAACCACGAGTCTAAGCACGCGGGGGTTTGTGGGGCAAGTGCGGCTAAGACCTCAGTTCGCAGAGGCTTTGGTCTCAATCTGAGAAAGGAGAGCGTTTCTGGATCTCGCTGCCGACACTCGGCCTCCCCCAGGGACTTCAGGCGGGCTGGCAGTCTACCCCAGGGCCGGGGTCGTTTGTCTGTCCTCCGGACCGGCCTAGGCTTTGACAGCTGGTTACTAATTATCCAAGGAGCGGAGCGGAGCGGTTCCCTTAGACCGCACTGCGCTCCCGGCCACTAGGCTTTAGGAAGGAGCCCCTCGAGTGGCCTCCGACACGAGCGCCCCGGTTTCAAGGCTGTAGGGGCCAGGACTGCGCCTCGGCCCGGCAAGCCTGCGGTGGCAGTTTAGGGTGGGCTATGACCTTGCATTTGATTTTGCGCTCCGGGGGCATGGCGGTTTTCCCTGTAGCCAAGACAATCAGGGGGACTTCAAGATTTTTTTCCCCTGAAAGCATTTTGCTATAATTCATAGGTCCGAGGTTCTTCCCTCGCCATTTCTCGGCGTGGCGGCGATTTCTTCCCGGCTGGGGTTAGGACTCCGGCAGGTGTGAGTCGCGGGGACTAAGAGGGGTCGGGAGGGGAGCCCCTCGGAGCCGCTGCGGTGCCAGGGAGGCCCGGAGGTTGCACCGGGCCCGGCGGACTAAGCCGGCTCCCGCCGCCGGCCACCCGGGCCCGCAGGGCCTAGGCCCTGCCTCCTGGCTGCAGGCGGCCGCTTTCCAGCGCGGCGCTGGAAGGACCCGGGAAGCCCGAAGAGACCTGGGGCGCCCCTCCGCACCGGGCCCCGCGCCGGGCCGCGCGCAGCGGAGATGTAACATAAACTGCAGCACGTGGAGTTGGGGTGTTATTAATTTATTTCTATAAATCATCAACAGAAAGATACACAAAGAGCCGCGATTAGGTTGAAAAGAGAGGCGGGTTATTCATTGGTGAAGTTGTAAACGCGGCTTAGAGGGGGAAGGAAATAAAAACGCAGACGCCGGGCTGCTGGCGGCTCCCAGCGCACACGCACCGCGCTGCGGGGCGCGCCCAGCCAGGACCCCCGCGCCGCCCCGGGGCCCGACCCGGGCTGCCCGAGAGCGGGAGCCGCCCGCGGAGCCCCAGGGTCGCCGGCGCCCGCAGGCCCGGCGGGCTGAGAGCCAGGCCCGGCTCCTCGAACCTCAGCCTTCTCCCCCGCCCCCGCGTCCCCGGGCTCCAGCGGGGCGGGGGAGGGGGACGAGGCGGCCGGAGACCCCGGCTGGCGTAGGGACGCGGGACAGACTTCGAGGCTTTTCTTCCTTTCCCGAGCGGGCGCTGCCTTTCCTCCCCCACCCCTGGGAGTGTCGGACTTTATTAAAGTAATTTTTCAAGAAATCGCTAGCGGTTCCCAGGTCACTGCACAGTGGGCTCCCGAGCCCCAGGCACATGCACTCCCTTTCTTTGCCGACCCTGTTTCCCTAAGGTGGAAAGAAAAGAAAAGGCACTTTTTGGAGCTCCGGGACGCCCTCGATACCTGCTAGAAGAGAAAGGCAAGAAAGGCAGGTCGGGGACTGCGCGCTTCCCGGTCCCCGGCTGCGGGCTCACGGCTGGCGCGGGGCGGGGGGCGTTTGGCAAGTTGGCGGCTTGAGGCTTCTAAACCAAGTCGCCGCGAACTGTGCTGGGGTCCGGGGCTTCCGTGCTCGTGGGCAGCGCAGTCCTTGTTCCAGAGGGAGCGTGCCGGGCGGTCGGGCGCTTGACACCTGTGCTCTGAACACAATGGCCGCGCGCGCTTCTCGGGATCCTCGTACTTATCGGGGTTAGGAACCCTGAACGTGAGCCGTATTTTCAAATAAAAACTAACCAGCTCTCCGGGCTCTTCCCGGTGAATAGGCGTGAATTTGGGGGTCGGAGCGCTATAAAGGTATAACAGCGCCATTTTACTCCCAGCTCTAGGCTTTTAATTCGGGCTTAAATGTTTTGCCATAAATTATGAGGTTTTCGTGGGCTTTTTTTTTTTTTAACCTTCCCAATTGTTGAGCTAATTCACTCTTTCCACAGAACCACTCGCACGTAGAGCATTACACTGTTTCGCTAGGTTTCTTAGGCACACGAAATGAACACAGGTTAAGAAATTTAAGCACAAGAAAAACAGCCAAAGAATCTGTTAAAGCAATATTAACTTTTAAAATGCAAATGCTTTTTTTGTCTAACTTTTGAGGCTATTGGTCGTATCCGTTGAAAGTGGTTTTCCACCCTAAAAATATGTGTGGAAGTATTCGCCAGAAATAAGCCTTTAAATGATCTCTGATATTTACATGGATATGTCTTAAATGTTTATTGCATTGTTTTTCTCTTACTCAATGTGAATTCTCCACGTTCGAGACTGTAACGAATTTTCTTTTTGCTCCTGTTGCTTCCTTATATTGTATTACTTGGAAATATAAATACTTAAGACATTCGTTGACTAATACATAATTAATCTGACAAGTTTGCATTTCTCAAAAATCTCTATCAAAGCCTGTGTTCTCACGAATTTAATATCAAAGGCTTGCTAAAATAATCACAACTATCCAAATACTTACAAAATATCTGTTTGATCACTGGATTTTTATTCATTAAACAAAATAATTTTATTTTATATGTTGTAGGCACCATTTAGAGATAAATTGGTTATTACATCACCACGCTCTTATCTATTTTGGCCTCTGCTTTACACTATTTTTTTGTTTCATCTGAAACTACTTTTCCCTTCGTTTTTTCATGTTCTGCCAAGCTAATGCATACATATCAACATACGGTAAAGGGATCCTGTTTTTGTAAATTAAATATGTAGCTGCATTAAATAAGTAGTATATGTAGATATATTGCTTCCGTAATACTTTCGTTCTGTACTGTGCGTTATTTTCCTAATTTCTTGTTTTAGATTATATCCCTTCTTTTTAAGCACCTATTTAATAAGCAAGAAAAGATATTGGCAAAATTGAAAACATTTTAGACAAAATTCAAAGGCACAAATACTAGCTTCTTGCACACCTGTGTTTATGAGAAATGAAAAGTATAACCATGTTCCTATGCAAAGCTTGACATTTATGAGAAACATAAGAATACAGGCATTTGGCACAAGAACAAGGCATTTGGGATCGTTAATGTCCAAAACTGAAATTATTTGTCCTCATTATGTTTTGTTTGGGAGGCGGGGCCGTGGATAATTTTTTTTTTTTTTTAACTTTACTTGCCTCACCTCAGTGGTATGATTTTTCAGTCCCAGGGAGGAATGTCATCATATTTTGGAAAACTTTTCTAAAACTCTGAAAACTATTTACTATTTGGCTAGGAAGTCCTCCTTGCTTCTCAGGTGGTGGACACATAGGTTTCACACCTATTTTAGAAGAAATAGACACCCATGCAGAAGGAAAATAATGTAGAAGGACTTGAGGCTGAAATTAGGCGAATTTAGAAACTGATGCTACTACCCCTATCTTTGTACGATCAGTCAGGCCAGCCCCAAGCTAATGGCATCTCCACCTTCCAGTGGGTCTCTTGCCTTTTAAGTCTCTCACATTGCAGGAAAATGAAGGAAAGAAAAGGAAAACAAGAGCTTTCTTTTTGCTTAATGAGAGAGAGCGGTGGCAATGCTTTCCCACTCCTGAAGACGGGAAATCTTTTTTTCTCTGCTAATCTCAGTAGGAAAGGCTAGAGTATACTGTACAAGGTGCTCACTCACATTTACCAAAATTGGTAGAGTTTGGGGACCTCAGCTGGTGACTCTGTCTAATGAATACTGTTCAAGGGCCTTCACCTCCTCTTCTGTTTAGGTTCCATTTTGGCCTCACAGCTCTCCCAAGGTTGTAGCTTGGACAGGTGGAGAAGTCACAGTTATGCAGAAAGGGTAGGTGAAACCCCCAGATAGAGAATATTTCTCCCCAGACATCTCCCACTAGCACCCCTAACCATCTGCTTATCTGTCTAGTGAGGACCCTTGGAGGGCTGCCAAAATGATCAAGGGCTACATGCAGCAACACAACATCCCCCAGAGGGAGGTGGTTGATGTCACCGGCCTGAACCAGTCACACCTCTCCCAGCATCTCAACAAGGGCACCCCGATGAAGACCCAGAAGCGCGCTGCCCTGTACACCTGGTATGTCAGAAAGCAACGGGAGATCCTCCGACGTAAGTGTTTTAATCCTGCCTCTGCCTCAACCTGAAGTAACCTTTGCTCTGACTCTGACCCCTGTGGGCTGCCTCGGTTTCCCCTTCATCAAGAAGGACTTTGTGAGCTCTTGGCAAATATAAGGAAGCTGGCAGGTGGATTCGGCCTTCATGGCTGTGGTACGATGGATTGGCTGACAGCATTTTCTTCTCTCACAGTGCCTTGCTACCCAGCCAATTGCTTTGACAAGCCCCTCAGTGTATGTGATGTACCTTGAACTTTTGGGCCCTTCCTTCCATCATCCTTCTCTTTGAAACCAAGTAGGGAACAGAAGGGAATATCTTCCCCAAAGTAAGCCCATCCTCTCCCCTTGCTACATGACCACCTGTCAGAGTTTCCAACAAAGACATTTCATTGCAGTCAATAATATTGCTCACTATTCCTGCTATTTTCCTCCTTTCTGGAAAAAGTATAAGAAAATAGAGGGTGTTTGTATAAATATATTCAAAATCTGACATGTTTTTTTAAGGGGGGAGGGAAGAATGAGTCCTGAAGCAATTTAAGGTGCTTACTCACATTTACCAAAATTGGTAGAGTTTGGGGACCTCACTGGTGACCCTGTCTAATGAAGAAGCTACTTCTAGCCAAGGCAGGGCACAGTGAAAGTGAACTCTGACCCATCGATCCCTGTCATTCTGATTCCCATCCTGAAGTTTTCTTTCTGTGCCAAGATTTCTTCCAACCAATAATACTGAGAGATTTTTGTTTTGAAATCTAGGGAAGTTTGAACTGCATTTGAACAATAAAAGTATGAATGATATACTGTTTTTATTTTAGGAAAGTATACTTTGACATTACACTTTCGTTATTTTGATCTGGCCCTTTTCCCAGGAGAATTTTGTATCAGTTTTCACTCTTCCCACACACTATTCTCTGGGCCATAGGCTTCTCTGTCTTTGTCAAGGGGGTAGTTTCCACCACTTTCCAGTGGGGGTTGGGCTTTTCCTCGCTCCATGAACAGTCACTTTTAAAAATCACTCTTGTTTACTATTGCATACTGCTCCACAGTGATTGCAGCATTTATTGTCTCAGTGTCTGTGGGCTGGTGGAAAGAGAGGTTTTAGGCGTTCATCTTATATTGTGGTTGTTTGTGCTTTTTTTGGAAGAATTAAATGGGTAGATTAGAAAAAGCAAAGTGAGAACTGTTTGCTGCTGGGGACTGGGGGAGGCTTCTAAAGTATGGATTGACCCACTATCCATGGTGATTAGCCCTTGCAGAATTTGTGTTTCTAACATGAAGCAACTCTCTGTAGTTCCTGGAAAGTCTAAAAAGATTCTTAGGAGCCACAATCTCTAAAGGCCCAAGAACCCTTGGGACCTGCCCAATCCAAGCCTCATGTGGCATCTCTAATGTGAGCTGCCTCACTGTGTTCAATGAGAGTTCCCTCAGAAAGGAGAGGGAGGCAGGAAAGGTGGACTGGAACCTTCTAACAAGAAATGTCAGAAAGTTTCTCAAGACGCTTGAGAAGGGACATTTTACAAAAATGTATGGCAGTCTCTGCAAGGGATTTTTTGTTGTCATTGTTACTGTTATTGTTTTAAAGTCACATGAGACATAAAGCTTAAGAAACATTCCTTCATTCTGTAACTATTATACAAGCACCTATTATATGCCAAACACTATGCTAGGCTGTGGAATACGCAAGTCCTTTTCGCCAGGGACTTACAATCCAGTGAGGGAGTTGAGATGTTTGAATAAATAATGACAGCAGCTTTCTAAGAGGTGTTACAAAGGTTTACACAGGGGGCAGCAGAGGAATTGCTAACTTGCCTGCAGGCATCATGGAGGGCTTCCTAGAAGAGGTGACATCTGAGTCAAGTCCTGAAGGATGAATGTAAGACACACAAGCATGGGATGCAAATTAAGAAGCGAGATGAATTAATGAAGGACACAAGTGAACAGAGTGGGGAGAAGAAAAAGGAGGGAAGGAGAATAAAAAATGATACACGATTACAAATTTTCTTGAAAAATTAAAAATAATAAATGGTAATATTCACAGGCCAGTTTACGTACATAGAATCTCCTTGTCCATGCTGGCCCCTGAGCATATAATGAGGCTGCTGAAGCCAGCTTCTCCAAGTTAATTTTTGTGGGCAATAAACGTTTTGTGCTCCTCACCCCCAATTAATCTGAAAGGAAATGGAGGAGAGTTGGTGGTGGCTGGAGGACACGTGAGGTCTAGTTCTTCAAAAACTGAGAGAGGCTGGAGGCCAGACTCTGAGGTCAGCGGAACCTGGAGGTTCTGAGCACCTGCAGGTAAATCCACGCGGCTGATTTGGGCACGCGCTGGTTCTGACCACTGTTCAGGCTGCTGCTTCCTCAGAGGGCAAGCGAGAGACTGAGGCAGCCCCCACCCCACAGGGCAGCTATGAGAGTGTCTCGCACTCACCACGGACAGAGCTTCAAGAGTCGGTTTTGTGACTGTCACCTAAGTCAGATTTGGAGCATTTGTGAGTATATCGTTTGGTTTTGTTTTTAGTGAGAGGCGATGCATAGGTCGGTGACTAGGAGCCTTAGAGTCTACAGGCTGGGCTCCTGTCCTGGCTCTGCCCCACGTCCATGTGACTTTGGGCAAGTCACTTAACCAGTCTAAACCTCAGTTTCTTCACCTGTAAAATGGAGATAACGATACTTCTCACGTGGAAAGTGCTGAAAATTAGATGAAGGGATACATTTAGAGTACTTTGCATGATACCTCACCATAGGCCATGGTTCACTAAACGTTAACAGTTATGACATCTGTTCACATCAAATGAAAAATCTCAAATGGACCCCAGGTCCTTGGGATTATCCACACTGGCTTTGGCTGTTACTCGTGATGATTCCCGAGGTGCCACGCAGGGCCCGCGGGGAGGAGAATGGACACCGAGGCAGCCCCACTGAGAAGGGGACTTCTTCCTCCCTCTTCGCTTCTCCCTCCAGTAACTGTGCTCGGCAGCTGCTGTGACGATCAAACAATCCGAGAGGCGTGAAAGCACGTTGAGAAGTGTAACCTCCAGGGGGATTTGGGTCAACGCCATCACCGCCCTGACTAGGGGTAGATGCTCTAAAGGATGATTTCCTGCCCCTTCAGCTTTCAGCCAGTCCCATTCCACAGTGAGGAAGCTGAGTGACCGGAACTGAGCAAGTGGGCTGGGGCCCCACGTTGTCCCACGGAGGCAGTGACTTCCTGCCAGTCAGTTTGGCGGAGACTCTCCCGGGTCTCTCAAAGGCGTTGTTGGGCACCTGTGAGAACAGAGCCCTCAGGTGGCCTGAGATTCATCCAAAGTGGGTGGGGCCCAAATCAAAGGCCCCAGTGACAAGTGCAGTCCATCTATGGAGGAGACTACAGGTTAACCTGGCCAATCAGCAACTGGGTTACACAAAGCCCAGCACCGCCTGCAGCTGGGATCCCAAGTCCAGGCTGGCGAGGGGATTTAACCGTTCCTCATGTTGGACCAAAATGGAAATGGAGCCTTGGATAGGTAGTAAGTTCCCAGCTGCTGCAGGTGTATAGACTGGAGGACCCCTCAGTAGGGATTCAAACATTAAATAGGGGCCTGACTTTCAAACCCTGAGGATTTTGGATCCAGTTGTCCAAAGGAGCAGGAAGGATAGCATTTACAAATGGTGGCATGTCCAGACTCTACCTCGGGACTCATTGCAACTGGAGGTTGTAGCCTTCAACTCCCTGAGACCTGTGGTAGTGACTCCAGGAACTAAGAAATGAAAACATCAAGGCCCAGAACGTGGGGACCAGGAGCTAGGAAATGGATTTGTTATGTGTCCTTGCTCAGCACAGTGCTTGGCTTCTATGTTTATTCATCTACAAAATGGAGTGAATCACCCCTGATGAACCCTGCTTCGTGCACATATAAGGAAGAGGATAACAAAACTTTCTTCTTCAATCAAGTAAATATCAAATCTCATTTAAACCACACGGGCTAAGGTATTACCATGGGACCGAGCTGCTGTCTTTCTTTCATTCATTCAACAAAAACGTATTGAGGGTCGCAACATGCCTGGGCCCTGGGACTTGGACAGACAGGGAACATCATTCCATCTACATTCTATCTACTCATTAAATACCCTTCCTAGAAAAGTCACGTGTTTGCAGTCTTGTCTACCTGCTGTCTTTCAGATGTGTGGGCAAATCTGTAAGACTTTTCCCTCTTGGACTGTCTCCCTCATAAACTGACCCCTGGACACACACACACACACCTCATTGCTTTTGAAATTATTTAAGATCTAAAGAGCATATTGTCTTTCTAATACAAATCCCCACTTATGTTAATTTCAAAGCATTAGTCAAAAAGTTTTGGGTTGTAGGTTTTCCTAAGAACCTGGCATTATAATATAGATAACTATTATATATGAGGAGAGAGGAGGGGTGGGGAGAGCTATTCACAGTCTCTGAATATTTTGTCCAAGCGGAAATTATATCTTTTGAGCAATTTCCCCCTAGATCTGGGACCTGGCTGAGCTTATACACTTGACATCAAAATATAAGAGTTCAGGGTTCAGAGTGTTGCTTCATGTCTGAAAGCCAGGGAGCCAAAGGAAAAAAATTAATTTTCTTAGAACAATGGTTGGCTACATTTGAGCTCCTTCAAAGAAAGGAGAAGGGGTTGGGCAGTAGGGGCCTGTGGTGAGGCCTCCCCTCTGTGGCCTCACATGCGATAGGAACAGATTGCAAACCTTAGGGGAGAGGGAAAAAGGTGTCTTTGTCCATTGTCTGTCTGTCTGTCTGTCTGCTGAGTGAAGGCTGCAGACCCTATCAAATCTACTCCTTTCTCTTTTCAGAATTCAACCAGACAGTCCAAAGTTCTGGAAATATGACAGACAAAAGCAGTCAGGATCAGCTGCTGTTTCTCTTTCCAGAGTTCAGTCAACAGAGCCAGGGGCCTGGGCAGTCCGATGACGCCTGCTCTGAGCCCACCAACAAGAAGATGCGCCGCAACCGGTTCAAATGGGGTCCCGCATCCCAGCAAATCTTGTACCAGGCCTACGACCGGCAAAAGAACCCCAGCAAGGAAGAGAGAGAGGCCTTAGTGGAGGAATGCAACAGGTAACACCACCAGAAGCTCAGTCGAGCAGGCAGGCAAGAACATGGACCCAAGATCTAGCCCCTCAGTCCTGGGATATTGAGACACTGATTATCCAGATAAGTGTGGCTAAATCAAGGTTTCCCAAAGTATGTTCCACAGAACCCCAGTTTCAGTTCACTAATAAATACATTAGAGAATCATCAGATGGATACTTCCTCTTAGAGGGTCACAACATATATTAATATATTAAAGGCTCTGAGAAGTCCTGCAGTCCAGAAACTCACTTAGCTTTGTTGAATTGGTTGTCAACCATGGAATCTTTCCTCTGTGAATACTTACTAACATTCCCATGTATTGCTAATCTAGGGAAGAAACTCTTGAGAATGTTGGTGTAAAATACGATGCCAGTGAAGTGAAAATCATGTGTTTGACCTCTGTACAGGCCAGGGCAAAACTATCCCTTAGCCACAGACTCTAGCTCTGGCCTCTCTCTACCTGTTGTCATACACCAGGAAACTTGGCTGGAAAATAAGAATTAGATCTGTTCAGTCCATTCTGCCCACACTGACCCAACAGAGTTCTTTTTGCATTTTAACTACATGTAATTTTTAAAAAAAACTATTAGAAATCCTTGGGATATCTTTTTATTTCTTTTCTGCCCTGTCCTCTTAGACTCCAATATTGACATTCTAAAAATTTGGCTTTTTGCTCTGGCCAAGGCCTGTGGGGTGTCTCTCTGTCTCTGGGCTGTTTGGCAATGGAAAGCTGCAGCCAGGGAGGTCAGACTGGGAAGCAGGGAGGCAGAACACTCGGCCTGTGTGTGCCGCAGCATCCTCAGGCTGTGCTCTGTCTCCCTGCTAATGAGAAGCCCCACAGCACCTAGAGGTGTCTGAGAACATCTCACAGCTGGGCTTGGGGTTTCACCAGCACTGATAAAACTAGAGACCAGCCATCTCTGGGTGCTTTCCTTTGTGCTCCACCTGGCCTGCCTTTTAAAGGGGATTTCTGAGGTGCAGACGAGGAATCTGGCTTCCTGGCATCCTTTTGGGGAGTCCAAACCCTGAAAGACCAGAAGGCTCTCAGAGTGCTTTAAAGGAACTCAGAGCCAACAAAGGACTTTGCCTTTCTTGTGGTGGGAGGAATGCCTAAATAAGGAGGTGTCAGGGGTCCCCATCTGGATGTTCCCCCTGAACTGCCTGCCTGGCTTCAGGAGCCACATCAGAGGCCCAAGCCCCCTGTAGCTTGCTCTGTCCCTGTGTCCAGGCCTGCTCCAGCCGTCTTCATCAGACAACTTCAAGGATTGACCTTTTCTTGGGACTGGCTTCTCCCCAGCCTCCCACTCCACCCTCAGCCTCCTCATACTCCTAACCAAGACCCTGCCACCCTCACTCACCATCTCCCCTCCGTCCATCTCCAGGGCAGAATGTTTGCAGCGAGGCGTGTCCCCCTCCAAAGCCCATGGCCTGGGCTCCAACTTGGTCACTGAGGTCCGTGTCTACAACTGGTTTGCAAACCGCAGGAAGGAGGAGGCGTTCCGGCAGAAGCTGGCCATGGATGCCTATAGCACCAACCAGACGCACGGCCTGAACCCCCTGCTCTCCCATGGCTCCCCCCACCACCAGCCCAGCGCCTCTCCTCCAAACAAGCTGTCAGGTAAGCAAGGGCCTGGACTCACCGCCTCAGCAACCCAACCAAGGTTCTCCCAAGGGGCTCCTCTGGTTCAAGAGTTTTCAGAGGAGCAAATGGTTTGGAATGGTCCTAGGGCTGCTCTTCTCTCATTGCCAGAATATTCTCATGAAAATAGCTTGTGGCTCTGGTCAGATTTCCTCCAGCTCCTTGCTTAACCATCGCGTGTAAGGAATAGCTGAGCCTCCAGGGAGCCCTCCACCCTGTTCTTCTCCGTCTGTCTTCTCCCTGTGTGGCTGCTGACTCAGCGGTCAGTGCAGCCATCAGATGGTGCACTGGGAAGGCTGCCTTATTGGTGTGCCAGGTCCAAACTGCAGGCAGAGGGGTTGCAATCATGCACCATCCATCACTGTAATGGAGAATGGCCCTCTGGCCACCCTCCTCCAGACCTGGCCACATCCTACCCCAGCACTCTGTCCAGTTCCAGCAGGAGAAGCCCAGTGACCTTTAGGGAAGGGCCAACTCTATTGGCAGCCTCTGCTTGTTGGCTTCTGTGCTCCATCAGGGTTAGGGTGGGGTCAGTCACTTGAAATCTGTGTATTGATGAGTTGGCCAAAATCGATTGAGTACCTACTTGATCGTGCCTGATTAAGTGCTACTGTGTGCCAGGCCTTGGCCCAGGTTAGAATCGCTCTGCTGTTGGGTTTGGGCTTGTGCACCCTCTGTGCTGAGCACTGTGGCAGGCACAGGCTGGGATTGAGCACTTCCTCTGGGTTTTAGTTCTTCCTGGAAAACTGGCCTCCCAAAATTGGCCTGCTTATTGGAGTCTGTTTGGTGCCCATGTGGACAAAGTGTGGCACAGTCTCCTGCCTGCTCTGCGAAAGGGCTTGCAAAAGGAAAGCCAAGCACCGTCTCTAACTCTGGGGTGATTCTGAAACCTGTTCCTCCCGTTGCCGGCTGGTTGCCCTTCAGATGGGAAAGGCCCGAGAGCTGGAGTTGATCCAAATGTTGGGGGTGGGTGATCAAAACCACCAGGACAGGCTCAGAGCCACCAGCTGGGCAGTACACAAGATTTGCCCCATGCCTCCCATAGCATGTCCTCTCCAAGGGTCCCTGGGAGCCTGATGGTGCCCAGCACGAAGCCTGGCCTGGGGCTGGGAGTCCTCTAGGTCCTACTCCCACAGAAGAGAAGGGCTCAGCCACACTGGGGGAAAATCTGGGCTACTCTTGAGAGGGAGAGGAGCCCCCAGACAAATTCTGGCCTGATTGCGGAGTAACTTAGCCCCTTTACGGAAATTCAAAGCAGGGTTCAGAGGGCAGCGGCAAGTGGCGTGCGGCTGGCACTGAGTGGGAGCAGAGCACTTGCCCGCCACAGTGATCCACGGAGCTGGATCTGGGAGCTGCAGGGGGCGTGGCTGGGGCAAGGGGCATTATTGAGAAGACAATAGCCATTGTGCTGGGACCTGTGATCTCCACACCAAAGTCAGGGAGCCTATAAGCCAAACAAAGGCCCAGCAGCTTTCTGACAAGCTGGGGTTGTGCCGAGGTCACCACGGGGTCATTAGCTTAGGCATTCTGTATTCTGACAGGAGACACAGAGAGCTAGGGCCAGTGGGACGGGGAACAGGTACTGGAACCTGGGCACAGTGAACAGGAAATGCAGCCTGGGGACCCCTCGGAGCAGAGTCTAAGCGAGGCATGACCCGCTGGAAGTGCTTCTCTGGAGTGCACCAGAAGTCTGGAAGTTTTTAAAAATCATGAAATGTTAGAATTCAGAGTAACTTGGACAAAAGAAACAGAGGCCCAGAAAGAGGTAGTGATTTGCCAAGTTACACAGAGCGACAGTAGCAAAACAACAAGGGCTAGAACTCAGGTCTGCAGATTCCCAATCCATACTTTCCCGCGGCACAAATGTGCCTTGAGTGCTCACCAAGTCCTGGCCGTGGGCTAGTGGTGAATGAGACACGCATCCCTGCCCTCTTGGACCTTGTTGTCTAGTAGGGGATCCAGGTTGTCTTGGGGGCTTTGTGGGTCTCTCTGGGGAGGCAGAGATCCTTCTGCTATTTCTGGAGCAGCAGTTATGGGACGCTCTGTAAACGCTTAGTGGCTGCTTTCCCCTCTGCCTTAGTTTTCACTCGGGGCTCTTCAAGTTGGTCCTTGTCCCACAGACTGGCTTTTGTGGGTATAATTTTGAATCTTGGTTCTAACCAGCCGGGCTATAACTGGGCTAATTCATATAACTTTGCTGAGTCTGAGTTTCCTGTCTATAAAATGGAGAAATAAGTGCCTACCTCGTAGGGTACATGGGAGGATTCAGTGGGTGGATGCGCAGACACCACCTTGCCCAATAACGCACACTACCATCACCATTATCGCTCTTGTCATTACAGAGGGCTAAGCAAGTGGCAGTGGAAAGAATGGCAGGCAGCAGAAGTCCATTTTCTTTTTAATTTCACATGCTGGGGCATTATTCCTAAGAGGCAATGAGACGTGTCCCAGCCCTGGGGCCGGAAGCAGTGGCTGCCACTGTGCTGGTGTCGGGGGTGCAAGATGCTGGGCCCAGAGCCTTGTGTCCGTGTCTCAGGCTGCCAGGGTGGTGCATGCTCCGTGACAGGGCTCCTAGGCCATGCACCCGTCAGACAGCAGGCTGAAGTCCAGCGTGCAAAGGCTTTTGTCTGTAGGGCCACACAGTGCACTTCCCATCATGGCATCAGCAGCCGAGGTGTGGTCTCTAACCAAACCCAAAACGTAACTGAATGGAGAATAGAAACAGAGCTCTGCGTGTTGCTGAGGAGAAACCAACATCTAGAGTCAGCACTGGCAACCTCTAAGGCTGAGCAGGGGGCAGCGAGGCCCCAGTCTCCCACCCCCACTCCCTACCCTCTCTCCTCCCCAGCTCCAGCACCTGAGCCAGGAGGGCTGGCGGCACTTGCCGATGAATCTCTCCCTAGACCCCTCTCCCTAGAGGGGCAGAGCCCCCTTTCTCTAACCAAGCCCCTTCCCTCCCAGCCATGCTCGCCACACTGTGGCCCACTTGCCCACGATGACCACAGTGTGACCCTGGTCCTGGAATGTCCGGCACAATAGAGGTGGCAGGAGGTGCACTTTGCCTCTGTCAGCGGCTGATTGGTTACAAGGTGCCCTACAAACACACTGTCAGCAGAATCAGCTGTTTTCTGCGCTGCCCCTCCTCGGCTTTACAATCACGTACCAGCATGCAGCCAGGGGTTGTCATGGCTTTGTCCCCCTTATGCATGCTTAATTGACAATTAAGTTGGGGCTTTGAACCAGCCTGGCTGCGCTGATGGGCCTTCATCTTTGCCGTGAGTGTCACAGGGGCACCCTTTGTTTGCTCTTCTTGGGGGCCTGAAGTTACTGTAGCAGGCTGCGGGCAGCCATTTATCTTCAGCTGGGAAGGCCTTTATCTGCCCTCACCCCCCATTCCAGCTCTGGCCAGCAGGAGCTGTCCCTGGTTATAGGCCCCATGACAGCCCATTCTGAGGCCATTGAGCAGGCCCGGAGTGATGGCCTCTACCTCCATTCTAGAGATGAATCAAGAGAAAGGCCCCCAAAAGGTCAGAGGGCAGGGCTGCAGCAAGGAAAAGCACTGGTTGGAGGCTGGTGCTTGTATTGATCGGCTGGAGGAGGAAGTGGCGTGGGATGGAAACTAGGCTAGCCTTGGCCCAAGTGTGGTATCTGCTGCGTGATCTGCGGTGGCCTTGTTCCCTGTACCCTTTGCTCCAGTCTGCAGCAAACTCACCTGGCCACCGCCTTGAGGAGGCAGAGGGAGGGGTAAAAGGTCTTCATCAGCCCTCACTCTCCCACACATGATGTCCTCGCTTTTGTATCACCTTTTAAGAAGGAAGTGGGGACTCATTTCTGGAAAGAAAGTGAGGCACAGAGAAGAGGAGAGGCCCCTCCGGGACAACTTCCAGAGATCCAGAACATGCCCTCTTTACCTAAGAGGAGACATTTATTTCTACAGCTGCTACTCCTCCCTCCCTTTGAACTCTGTTCCTTGCTGTCCAAGCCCAGTGGACTTGACTTCCCTGATGTGGGTCAGAGCTTGAAAAACAGAGAACCCTGCCTCTTGCCTCTCCCTCATCCCCTTCACACCTCCTCCCAAGTTGCCTGCATGGATCTACCCCGGGTCTTAGACAAGCCAAATTCCGGGCCAGGGTACCTGTATGAATGCTGCTGTTTTCCCTGACACTGACATCTGCAGGACCCAAGGAAATCTCAAAACCTTCCTGTGGCAAGGTTGTGACTACAAGTGAGGAATTGTAATAGCTGGTGTTGATAGAGCACTCCTGGGTACCAGGCCCTCGGATGAGCACTTGCATGCATCATCCTATTTAACCTTCGCAATAACCTTGCAGGGTAGAAACCATCTGTATTGTTATCCTCTGTTTTACAATCAAGGAAAGTGAGACATTTAGAATGTAAGTAATTTGCCCAAGTTCATATAGTTAGTAAGCAATAGGGATAGGTTTTGAGCCGTCACATCCTGTCCATCTCTTTTTGCTTCATGCAGATGCTAAGAACTTTTCAGGTATGAAAACCAACACACACACACACACACACACACACACACACACACACACACAAAATCAATCAATCAGTCCCTTCATAGAGTCTTCTTTTCCCATATTCCTACTGTTCCCCACTGAATGACATGGAGGCTTTGGGAATCCATGGCCAAAGAGGTGGGGTAAGGGTGGAGGTCTTTCAATCTGGCTAGTTTACTGCTTCCTCCTTAACCATTGCCCTGACCAAGGTGGATTCTGTGCTCTGCCCAGGGAAGAAATCAAAGCCCCCGCTTTCAAGACCCCATCCCCATCTGTGTGGGGATTTGAACTGCCCTTGCAGTCGGCACTGTCTGGGGCACTAAATGCCTTAACAACTTAATGGGGCTTCAGAGACAGCACAGGCACCTCAGCTCACCTCTGGGAGCTCCGCCCCCTCCCTGGGCAGCAGACAAGGGGAGGGGGTTTATGAGGGCAGTTGTAAAAATATTCATCTCAGCAGCAAAGGTCCCCACAGTAAATAAGCCCCATTGTCCCTAAGTAGCAGATTATTTCAGTTCAGAAGAAAGACAAATCCTGCCTAGAAATGTTTGCTATTGTAGGGAACACTTTCCTACTGACATGGGGTTCACTGGTGAACATGGCTCCAGTGTTCTCTGATTTAGGGACTTTATCTGGCTGCCGTTTTATCTCTTGAATCTGAAGGTCATTTTATCTTGTGGGTACCACCCATCGGCTGCCACTAGATTGGGGAAGACAATCAGGATATTAATGAGATTAAGAGACCTGGCCTTCAGGGCATTCTGCTGTCAGCCGCCCCCTGATAGGGGACCAACCCTGGTCTGCATACAAAGAGACCGGGCTGCTGGGCTGGTGGGGCTCCCAGCCTCTGCACAAAGGGGCCGGGAGATACTGGAGTCCTATCACCTAAAGCAGCCCTGCTGGTCATGCCTAATCCCCCTGAAGGATCCTTAGAGGATTCAAGGACTCCTTGCCGTCTCCAGTTAGCTCTGAGGAGGAAGGAAGCTGCCTGCAAGCACACAGCCCTGGACTGCAGCTTATGGGAGAAGTGCTCTTGGAATCTGTTTGTTGAAGGTTTGATGGGAAGTGACAGGAACTTGGACAGAATTAAGCACCAGAGGTGCGCAGAGAGGCAGCAAGGGCCTTTGAAGCTACCTGCTTAATGGAAAGGAACAAGATCTGGCCTTATGCCTCTACCCACTTTTCAAGGGAGAAGCACAAATGAGGAAGAGAGAGAGAGAGAAAATATACATATACATATATATATAATATAAATACATATACCGTAGATATAAAAGGAACATAGCCCAAAAATAAAGTTAAATGAAGCTGTCAGTCATGGCTATCATCCTAGCTGTTCACAAATACTCTAGAACAGGTGTTGGCAAACTTTTTCTATAAAGAGCTGGATAGTAAATATTTTAAACTTTTCAGGACATACCGTCTCAGTTACAGCTACTCAATTCTGCCTTTTAGCACAAAAGCAGCCATAGACCATATGTAAATGAATAAACATAGCTATCTTCTAATAAAACTTTATTTATGGGGACTGAAATATGAATTTCATATAATTTTCACATATCATGATATATCCTTTTTTTAAAATTTTTTTCCAACTATTTCAAAACTTAAGAACCATTTTCAGCTTGTGGGTCATACAAAAACAGGCTGCTTTGGCCAACAGACCACAGTTTGCTGACACTCCCACCACCCCACCAGGACAATAGTTCTTAAACTTTGCCACACTTTAGAATCACCTGGGGAGCTTCTAAAAATCCCAATACCCAGGCTGCACCTCAGATCTATTAAATCAAAATCTCTGGGGAGTGGGACCAGGCATCAGTAGTTGTTAAAACTTTCCAGGTGATTCCAATATGCAACTAAGTTTGAGAATCAGCTCTAAGATAGAGCTTCTCCAATGTTACAGTGTGTGCCGGTTACCTGGAGATATTAATATGTTAAAAATGCAGGTTCAGATTCTGTAGGCCTGGGGTGAGGCCTGAGTTTCTGCATTTTTAACAAGTTCCCATGTGCTATTAAAGAGGATGGTCCAGGGTCCACAATTTGAGTAGTGGGATGGGAGCGAGGGGCTCTTGAAGCTACTTGATTAGCAATTAATTTCCCTTTGTCTCTCAACCTGCTTTGGCCTCACCATCACCAGCCCCGACATTTAATGTGTTCTAAAGATACCCTGGGAAAATACTCTTTTAAATCCAGTGGGCAGAGCAACAAAGTCATAGGCTATGAAGGCAGACCTGAATTCCAACCTCATCCTTACTGCTGTGTGACCCTGGGCAAGTCTCTGGAGTCTCTGAGCCCTGGTTTCTCAATGTGTGAGGACACCCACTCATGCAGATGCTGGAAGAATTCAATGAGATAATATATATTTGTAAAACACTGGGATATAACAGGCTCTCATAAATAGTAGCTATTATCATTCTTTGCAGAGCCTTGTTTTTTTCCCTCTTTCCCTGTCCCTCTTGGAGGTTTCATTCAATTCTGATTTTTAGAGAATTTGAGTATTTCCAACTCAATATTTATCTTGGTGTTTGCAGCAAAACACAAGCTGGCTTCTTACAGCACGTTGGGTATGAAGAAGTTTCCCATTCTTCCTAGGACTGCTCTGTGACATCCATAAAGCATATCAAGTGCCATAGGAAACAGTGAGAGGAAGCTGGAAAGTGCCATGGATTGGTAGGGGGAAGTTCATGACCATGTAGCAGGAGGTCAGGTTCATAAGATGACCACGAATTTCCTGCACCTAACAGGGCATTTTCCTCCTTTAATTAAAGGAGGTGTGAGTACCCTGCTTGTGTGTATTGCTTGTCAGTAATTAGCCCTGGGAACCTGCCAATTAGAGAGGGTGTGGAATGTTCCTGGTGGAGGCCACATCTAAGAAGCTTAATGGCCTTTGTTCTTGGAAGGGAAGCTCCCCTAAACTTCAGGCAAAGGAGCGTTAAGAAGGGGAGGGTTCACACAACCCAGCAGTGAGCATAGGGAAACCTTAGAAGTCCCTAAGGACTTTCTGGAAGCCAGTTCCCTCTACCAGTGAGCATGCATCTGCTTAAGATACTTTCCTGTTAGCCTCTGCTGTGACTCCAGCAGCCTCCACAATTGCACACTTGTGCGAGTCAACCAGCAAGGGAGGGTCTCTCTAATGCTTTAGGGAAGTCAAGAGCCAAGTTTCTCCAGATTCGTATTCTGCATGTTCTTTCCAATGTGTAGAAGGTCTTTAGCATTTGATGACTTTCCCAAGGGAAGTCTATATGACCCAGGGTGAGCTAGTACCAGGCAGTCCCTTCTCAGGACCATACTCAGATGGTCGTGTCTGGGTAGCAAGGTGTGGTGCCCAAAACAGGCTTGGTTTAAATTGTGGTGCTGTCACTATCTGGCACTGTGGCCTCAAACAAGTTATTAGCCTCTTTGTGGCTCATTTTCTTCATCTATAAAATACAGATCACGATACCTATCTGCCTAGGGCTATTGTGAGGCTTAAATATGATAAAACACACCCAGTGCCTGACAAGGAAGGTTAGCTGCCATTGCAGTGTTATCAGATTACTTGGGAACCTTCAGGGTGTTGAGAGAGAGGAAGAGCTTTGGATCTCCCTTGGTTTTTGACAAGGGTATGGCTTTGCACTTTCACCCTGGAAGAATTTCCCTTTCCATGAACCTGCTTGTTGTTTGAGACATCAGAAACAATGAAACCCAAGTATTGGCGAGATCTCTGGTTCTCAAATCTGCTTCCTAGACCACATAAAAGTCACCCAGAAAGCTCGTTAAAAATAGACTTGTCTCCCCCACCCACCCAGACCTTTAGAATCAGAATTGGCAGGGGTCAACGAGGGAGGGCAGGGCATCAAGCATGGGAAATTTCAACAAAAGCCCTAAGAGATTTGTATTTAGAGCTCCTGCTCTATCTGGCCTAGACATCGCTAGACATCGCTAGGCCAGATAGAGCAGGAGAGTTCTAAAGGGGTTGATGATAATCCTGTTGCTCACTTGCTGAATTGGGAGAGGAGAGGCAGCTGGGGTGAGAAGCCCTGGACCACGATTCAAGAGACCAGAGCCACTAAGAAGCAGGGGTGACCTTGGGTGAATCATTTAACTTCTTGGGGATTCTGGCAAATGGAGGGTCTTGGATGAGGGCCTTTCAGCTCTCACAGGTTATTGTCTGGAGCTTGTGTGTTGCATCCAGGCTAACGGGGGCCCAGGACTCTGCTGCCTGAAGTGCAGAGGGAGGTTCTCCATTGTGGTATCTTATTGTTAAGCTCATCATCTGTCCCTCTCCCTCCTTCGCTCCCTCACTCCCTCGCTCCTTCCCCATTTCAGGAACTGTGTGCTGTTAGAAGCCTTCCACCTTTATTAGGGATCATTAGAGCTTTATAGCACCAGCAGATTGGGTGGGACCAGTCACAATAAACAGATTTATGATGGGTATAAACGAGACACCTATAACTGCTGGAAGTTAACACTTTCACAGCCTTTGAGTGGCAGCCTACATGCCCATGCCTTCTGACCCTGTCCACTGCAGGGTGCCCCTTCCTGGTCAGCACCTGTTGGACTGGGTTGGCAATGAAGCCCAAGTGAGTTCTTATTCAGCGAGGGCGGAAAACCCCTAAACGACATCTCCTATTTGTGTAACATCAGTTTGCATGGTGGGTACAAAGCAAGTGCTTAATTTATCTCTAAGTGTTTTATGGATGGAAACAGAAATATGTCCTTCTTGTTGTCTAGAACTGCGGTCCCCAGCCCCTGGGGCCATGGACTGGTACAGGTCTGTGGCCCGTTAGGAACCAGCAGGAGGTGAGTGGTGGGTGAGCGAGTGAAGCTTCATCTGTATTTACAGCTGCTCGCCATTGCTCACCATTCCCCCACTCCAGGGTTTGTGGAAAAATTGTCTTCCATGCAACCAGTCCCTGGTGCCAAAAAGGTTAGGAACTGCTTCTCTAGAATCTAGGTGAAATATAAGTTTTTATATCCACCTGTAAGCCTTATTCTTACTGTGAAGAAGAAGGTTCCTGAAGTCTCTAAACACCTTGCTCACTATGTATGTATCCTGAGTGGTAGAACTGTGGGCTGTACCAACATCTAAGCATGAGCTGAATTTCTTCACCACTATGTCTCCAGCCCACAGCCCTGTCTGTGCCTGGCACAGGAGATACTCCATATATTTGTGGAATGAAGATATCTATTATAGAGGGCTTCCTGTCAAAGCTTAATGCATAAACCCCCTGTTTCATAAGTTTGGTATCCAGTTTTGGAGTTAAACTGGGCTGGAATTAGTTTTATTTTACATAATATATGTATATATTATTATTTGAAGCATATTTTCTCTTTTCTAGAAACAGTGTTATCCAGGTCAACCCCCATTAACACTGCTTAACTAGAGCATACAGTTCACAAAAATAATGTCAACATTAAATGCTACCAGAAAGTTTTCAAAGAATATATTATGACTCTTTCTAATATTCTACTAGTTTAGTTTCCCCTAGTTTAGTTTATTAGTTTAGTCTATTCATTTAGTTTAGTTCTACTAGTTATCTTAATGTTCTACTACTTTTATAATCTTTTCTATCTCTTTTATAATCTCTTACCAATATCCCTAGGACAAGAAAAGAGTGAGGACTACTCCTCTTGAGTTTCCATTGAGCAAAGTGGGGTCTAGAAAAGGGATTGGATTCACTGCAAATCAGAGACAGAAACAAAACTGCCAGCTCTAGGCAGCCGTTGGTTCTCTGGTGGTGCTCCCTGAACGCTTGAGAGGTGCTCCTGCTCTCCCAGCAGAATGGAAGCCAGTAATCATCCACCTTCCAAGGTCTCAGTACCCAACACCTGGTGCTCCCTGGGCCCAGCATCCACGGGCCTGCCAGGGGATCTGTGGCTATCTGTCATGATGATGGTGATGATGATGATGATAATGATGCTGATGGATATGTCCTCAGTGACAGTGATGAAGAGGCTGGGGTCTGGCCAGGCAAACCCCCATAATGAGGCAGCTCTGACACTTGCCAGGCCTCAAAGGATCTTCTTCCTGGGTATCAGCTCCCAGTAGGGTCCTGCTTATGAATAGGCTGCAATGGAAAACCTCCCTTTTCTAAGGCAATTTTATTAGCCCTTCAGTCACAATACAGATGTCTGTTTATAGGGCCCTACTTTTGTGTGGATACCCAGTGGCTCAGGCTGCTGATGGCTTTATAGCCTTTCTCCCCATTGCCCAGACCCACTAGGAGCATCACCATTCTCCTTGTCAGCCAAGCCTAGGGCCTTTGTTGTAGCCATATTATTCCTGCCTGTGAAGACAGCTTCTCAGAAAAGACCAGACCCCAGGAGCCAGACTGCAGCAGGGCATGTCTGTCCTCCCAGCCTTTAGGCCTAACCATGTCCACCATTAACCCTTCCCAGTGTTACCCTGGTTTCTTTGGAGAAAAAGGCATTTAAGTTACTTAGGTTGCCACAGTAAGTTCCCATTCATCGACGCTTCTCCTTATCCCCGAATCGACCCAGCGTGCCACAAACTGGGTTCTAACATGGTAAGTCTACATTTGAGGTTCCTACCCACAGCCTAAAACCTTTAGAAAAGGTCAGCCTGGGCTAATGGAAGCATCCACCCACCTCCCTTAAAGAGCCCTAGGTAACAGGTGTTATATGCTTACGCCTCAAGAAGCAGAGAGTGGGTCATTCCCACAGGCAACCCCTTGGCCATTTTTGCACAAGATAAAGCACCGACTGTCCCAGATCTCAGTGTGAGGAGGAAGTCCTGCTGCATCATTCTTGCTCTTCACCGCACCCACCTCGTGCCTTTAAACGTGAAACTGCCCAAATCTGTCAATACTGTTTCTTCCATTTTGATTCATTTTAATCTCTCTCTTTCCTTCTCTTCTCCCTTCTTAAAACGAATGCCTGTCTCCTGCTCCCCATAGAAAAACCAAGAGATTTAGAGGATAAATTATATACCACATTCACTTTGCCACCACTCAGCTCAACAGACTAAAGGTGAAGGGGGTGTGAAGCCCTTGTCCGAGTTGGATTCACCATTTACTCCTTCAGCAGATGTTTACTGAGTGCCTAGCACGGGCTGGGCTCTGTGCAAGGCGTTGAGGAGATGATGGAGAAGACAGACAAGGTCCTGCCCTCATGGGGTCACTTATATTCCACTGAGGGTTGCAGCCAAGAAACAAGTAAACAAACCATAAAATCATTTCAAACTATTATGAAGGGGAGACTCAACATATCTGGAGTCTACTTGGGGCTTATGCAGAAGAGGGAGAAGGGTCAGCTCTGAAATACCACTGACTGGCTGGGAGATCCCTAGCGAGAAGTAGTGAAAATGATCTTGTCCTCTCCAAATCTCAGTTTCCCACTCTGTCGAATGGGCATCTTTGACACATTGAAAAGCAGGTGGTATAAAATACGTATGTATGGACTGCCCAGTCCTCTAGGGCCGGCTGGTTTCTTTTACTTGCAGCAACAGTCTTCGGGCTGAAGTGTTCCTTGCAAACCACCTGATGTTTGCCTGCAGAAACCGGCTCTCTGGTAAGGACGAGGCGGGGTGGCAGAGGTAGACCTTGCGGGAGAGGACACCCGGAGTTTCTGCTGCTCTTCTACCTCCCCACATGTGCAATTTTTTTCAGGTGCACTGTGCAGATTAGCTTCTGTTCTCATCCAAGAAGCTTTTGATGGAAGACTATTTTTTTTCTTTTCTTAGTTACATTTGCTTTGATTTTTATAAGAAAACCAGTTTGTGGGCTTCCCTTAAGTATCACTCAACTTTTACTCCTTGAGTCAAGAATGTTTACCATCCTTGCAGGCCTGTCTGTGTTTCTCCTCTTATGAATCGAGCTCCTAACTAAGCCACCTTAGGTAGAAAGAGATCTGGAATTGAAACCAGTCCAGTGTTTAAATTGCTTTCATCTTGCATCAGCTTTTTCCTCCCAGACTTTCAGATTTTTAATCTCCTAAACTCTCTGCAAACATGAATGTTTATCCTCGGAGAGGAGGAAATATTAATAAGAACTGGCAAAAGTCCTGTCTTACAAATGTGGAAACTGAGGCAGCAATGCTAACTCATTCGAAAGCTTTCGTTTCTGAAGCTCCCGGTTTCAAGCTGGGGAATTCTTTACATTCTTTTATTCCAAATGAGCATCTCGGAAGTTCACTGGACTGAATTATTTGTCTCTCTGTCTCTGTCCTCAAAAAAAGGAACTTGTGTTTAGGGAGAAGGTGGAACTGTCAGGACACAGTACTCTCCCCAACACAATATTTTGGCTTCATAGGAAAGACAGCTCTGTCTACCCGTAATTTATGGACACGGTTATTTCCTTTTGGAAGAGCTTTCTTCTTTGCATGCTCCCTCCTGCCTGAGTTTAAATTCCCAGTTTCCAGACCCAACAGGGTTGGGCTGCGCTCTGCATGAGGTTAGGAACACAGGGGAAGAATGTGTGTGACAGAGCCCCGGCCAGTTGAGTAATGTTTACTCTGTTGGTGGCTGGGACTCAGCGCTGGCAGAGGTCCACCAGCCAGAGGAACATTCCTGCATTATCAGGGATAGGAGGTTGGCTCTGAAATGTCAAGGGTGAAAGGCATCCCACCAGACTCTGGGTGCAGCTCACAGATCCCAGTGAAAGGAACTCCCAGGCTTCAGTGCCAATGGCCACATGGGGAGCAAGCTGAGCCCCACATGGCCTGGGAGTCTCCATTTCCCTCCTCTCTTCTTACTAAAAGAACAATTCTGGTCATGCTTTTGTGGCTGACTTTGCTCTTCTGTTTACCCAGCATTTTCTCTCCCAGAAGAGCCCAGTGCTTCTCTGACATTATTTTATTCATTCATCATTCTGCCTTCTGAAGGGAGACCTGTATGCCCATTTAACAAACAAAAATGCCAGGCTCAAAAGTTGACTGTCCTAGAATCATAAGAGAGTTAAGGCAGAGAGAGAGAGAGAGAGAGAAAGAGAGAGAGGGAGGGAAAGATTGTTAAAGTATCTAGAGGTTGGTGCCTTGTTAATCTCTGGAATTGTGGAATTGGGGTCCCAGCTGGTTTTTGAAGCTCTTAGAGCCTAGATTAGGTTTCTAGGGCTATAGTTCTAAGCCCCTGAAGCACAAGTTTATGAAAAGTCTCTGTGGTTAATGACCCTCTGAGCAGCTGCTCTCTGGGGTCCCCCTGTAAGGCAGTCGTGTCTGTCTTTTGACACGTGTACATGGTCGGTTCTGTATAAGCCGACATATGCATCCTAAAATCACCCATAAAAACCACAAGGCTTGTGGGAAAACCAGGGTTAAGGACACAGCACTCACAAACTTCCTCAGTGATACATTTTAAAAAGATAAGAATCCAATAAAAACATTACCACAGTTTTATACCTGTAAAATGGTTAAGAAATACATAAATGCTGTGCAACAGTAAATACGGCACTTGAACTTGAAGTTTGCCTAAGGAAGTGGGCGTCAGAAGCGTTGTACCTTGTGAGTTATTGGGAAGTGATGGAGGGAGGATTATCTGAACTCAGCAGGACAGTTGTGACTCCACGTGTGCGTGGATATGGCTTATAGGCACGTGCAGTGAACTGAGGTAGCTGGAGTGTTGGAAGGATGTGTGTGCATGCAGGGGTGCGTTTACTACATTCCTGTGTGGCTGCATTCAGCTGGGTACAGGTTTCTGAATTCACCTAGTGTTTGTTAAATGTGAAATTCACGTTGCACTTAAATTATTCCCTAATATATCAATAGAGTTGGAATAGATTCACACTTTTGATTCAATAATTACTACAGAACTGACCTTATTTTCCTCTGCTAAAAGTGATGCTTCTTGTTCTGGAGCATGGGTACTCAAAGCAGCTGAGATTTTGTTCCTTCAGTCAATAAATATTCACAGTGCTGTGCAATCCACTAGGCTGTGAGGTTGTAAAATGTCATCTTCCTTTAAAAGGGAAAGAGAAGTAAACATATCATCAGAGTAGAGGTGCTTGAGTCTGGCTGTAAGTCTGCAGCGCATATAAAATACAAAGGATGGAGAAGCTGCCTACTGGGATGAATCAAGGAGAGCTTCTCAGAGGAGATGACATTTAGTTCTCTTAAAGGATGTGGCACAGAGAAGAAGACAAGAGCTTTCCAGGCTGAAGGAACAGCATGAGCAAAGACACAGAGGCAGGAGATGGCCAGCCATTTGAGAAATGGCAGGCACTCTGTTGGGGCTGCATGGGGTGTGGTGAAAGATGATGCAAACTGGAGTCATGAAGGCCCCATTTTGCCAGTCTCAGGTGTTGGGTCTCTTCCAGAAAGCAGTGAGGAGCCATCGGAAGTTTCCAGGCAGGGCAGTGACATGGTGTGACTTTGTTTTAGAAAGAAATCCCAGGCTGCAGCAGTGTGAAGAGCTCCCTGAAGATGGTTCTGGCACAGGAGGGCAGGGCAGGGTATATTGGTTTCTTGGAACCATACACTTCTTCCGTGTTTTTGACACTTCTGACTAGTCACATTGCATAGAGGCCAAATGATCTGTGTCTATCCCACAGGCTGTTGGGAATTCAAAAATAACCCAATGCCCTTGATGCTGAGACCTGGGAACAAGAGAAAGTAGATGACCTCCTAACCAGGGCTTCAGGGATGTCTCTGGACTCCACCTGGGATGGCTTTTGCTGCTAGACATACTTGCTGCGGTTCGTAGGGCCAATGATGGGGATGGGACCAATTAATGGCTTGAGCTAAGAAGAGAGTGGAAGGTGAATGGCTACCATCTGCCATTGTTGTTTCTCCTATGGGTCCTCTGGGGTTAATAACTTGGCATCTTTGGCCAGTCAATATTAAACCAGAGCCCTTGTTATATATTCATTTTCAGAGCTTGCAATGATGAAGGAAGAAGGGAAGATGCCAATCCACTTCTTAATGCAGACTGCCTAGCACAGTGCCTGGTATATCATAGGTGCTCAATAAAGTTTTGTAATCTCAACCTTCCTAAAAGTGTCTTTTAGACAAAGACAGTCCCAAAGTAGAAGGAACTGATGTGTTTCGAGCAACCCTTGTGTGCCAAGGCACTGTGGCAAGCATGGTCTGGGTACTTTCACATCCATTAACTCATTCAGTCTTCTTCCCAATGACCTAACAGGTGGATATTGTAAACAATAAGGAAACTGGAGCTCAGGGAGGTTAAGTAACTTCCCCAACGTCACACAGCTATTACATGGTAGAGTCAAGATTTAAACCCAGATTACCTGTGCAGGCAGCCTATACACTTTGCACTCCATTTTTGTTCTCATTTCAAGTGCTCTTCTGAGTTTGTGAAATATACAAGGACTTGGCCTCTCCTTCCTCTGACAAGAGCTCCTATTTTTGGTGTATTGCCTGCAGACACCTTGTGATGTACTCTCCTCCGTCCCCCATCCCCCCACCCACAACATCCCTGTATAAGATGGCTGGCTGAGTACAGCAACCCTCTCAGGGTCCAGAAATTGCCAAATTCCTGGTGAGAGGAGCATCAGTGGGAGAGATTACAGGTGGACCTGGAGGAGATGAGCAGCCTTGCGCCTAGCCCCCATGACACTGCAATGACAACAGCTCCTTCCCTGCAGTGGGCAGTCTTCTTGCTTATAGAAGACAAAGCTGGAGCTTGCCCAATAAATTGATAGCAGAGCTGAGATTAAAACAGGGATCCCCTAATTCCCAGTCAGGGCTCCCTTGCTTAGCCAGAGGCTTTTAAAGTAACATTCATAGGTCTAGGCCTCCACCGTTATATTTCTTACATAATGAAGTTCTGTAGGGGAAGAAAACAAAGTGTGAAAACCACAGCAGCCTAGGGCTATGCTGCCTGGATTCTAACAAATGTCTCTTGCTTCTCTCCTACCATGATCCCTTGTAAAGAAGCCTTTTGTTTCCTGCGGATATCCTTGGTTAATTATTTTTAAATAAATAATTGCGTAGCCTGTGGTAGGGGAGAAGCCTCCCTGTGACCCATATTTGATCATCAGAGGGCTGGCCCTTTTCCTTCAGCCAAATTAAACAGGCTAAATCCAGAGACTGTTTGACTTGAGACTGAATCGATGATGGGGACAGGCTGGGAGGTGAAAACACACCTGACTCCCAGCGTTATCACCACTCTCTCAGGAGCAGAGCATCCTGGGGAGGTAAATAGCTTGGTCAGGGAATCAGAAAAAGCAGGAGAAAAACAAGGTGAAGTCCAGTTCCTCCGAAAGGAAAGAACAAGAGGGCAGTGGCCAAGCCTCCCTCCCGAGTTGCTTCCAGGCAAACCATCAGTGGTTCTGCCAGAGTAGGGTTCTTTCAGTACTTAGAATCTGCCCTAATTGTCTAGAATTCTAGCAAATAGCTCAGGTCCATCCCTACACCAGCTCCCTTCCCCGGCATCCCCACCCAGAGTTGCCATGTATTTGGAATTACACTAGGAGCTGTACCGATGCTATCTTTAATCCACAAAGAGCCCTGTTGAGAAAGTATCCTCTCCCTTTTACTAGAAGAAACTAAGGTTCAAAGAGGGAAAGTAATTTTCCCACGAGCACACATCGATTAAGAGCAAAGTCAGGATTTGAACCTGAGTTCATCGAGCTCCAGAGCCCACGGTCTTCGCACTGCCCTCCTTGTTAGAGAATTCTTCCTTTTATTTATTTGAAGTCCGCCTCCCTTTTTCCCACGGGATCTCGCTCTGCCTTTGGAGCTCACAGGTTCAAATCTCTTTCTTCTTCCATGTAACAACACGTTGAACTGTTGGAAGTATCCTGTTGGGAACCCAATGGCAAATGTGAGTGCAGAAAAAGGACCTAATTTAATCCGATGGGATGGCACAGAGGGTGGTAAATAGGAAACACAGGGGGCTGCAAATAGGTGCAGAGGAAGACGGGCAGGACCAGGCGGGGGCTGTTGACTTGGAGAGGTGGATGCCTTTCCTCCTTTTAACTCCATGGCTCCTGTTCTTCCAAAAAGATGGAGTGCCCTAGACCAATAACCACCAAATTCCAGTGCTGTCCCACTGCCAACACCACCCCCACCAGCAGCCCCTTGAATCAAAGGATGGGGAAAACAACCAATAGAAAAGGCCCATGGTGCAAGCATCAGGCCACTTCATAGTCAAACAAGTTGCTCTTGAAGGTTAGAATCCTGCTTTAGCATTTGTTTGTTTTTCCCCAGCCCTAGGTCATAAGAGTCTCGGGTAATGTCCTTAGGAAGATCCAAGGAAAACTGGCTTAGGTCTCCTCTTGGTAAGCTTCCTCTTAATGAATCAGAGGCTGCTGGTTATGACAGCTTGCTTGGCCCCTGGGGGGACTTTGTAGCCTCCTCTGGGAGGTGGGGCTCTAGCTGGGGCTGGAGGCAGGGCAGGGGGAAAACAGCAACAGAGTCACTGTACAAGAATGGTTCATCTTGGAAAACTGGGCAAAAGGAGAAGTGTAGCCAAAGAGTTGGCCACTTCTCTAGATGATTCCATGCCTAGAGCATTTGGTTTCCTTCCATTTTTGTCAAATCCAAAGCAAAAAACCATGGGGCTTAGGGTGAGATGCCCTCAAGGACCCCCAGCCTTGTCCTTGGCTGTTTCATGGGCACATCAAGCAGGACTTGTGTCTGCGAACTGGATCCAGCTTCTTTGCCCTTCTTCGGCTTCCTTCAGTTGCCTGATCTCTGTCCAGCACTTTCCTTTCCTAAGAGCAGACCTCTGTTTTGGTTCCTGAGCAGGAGGGAGGGTCCGAGCAGTGAGGTTGTAAACATGCTTGGTTCTCCCCCTCCCTTGCAGACCAAACTGCAGTGGTTTACTAAGCATCCACATCCTGCCTGTGTGTGCTGCCTGCCCCACCTCCCGGCAGACGGGCCTTTCCCTGTGCCCTGGAAGTCAGCCAAATGGGACCCCATCAAAGGAAAGTGAGTTCCAGAGCCAAAGACTCCTGGCTGCAGCCCCATCCCTGTCCTGCTCTGCCTGTGTTCCCCTGGCCTCTTGGGCTTGGCCAAAAAGGTGGCACACAGAGACTGATGCATAAGCTATGGCTCTTTCAAGGGTCACTGCACAAGTGCCTCTTCTTTGAAATGGGTCCACTTATACTCTACCCTGTAGCACCACATAGCCAAGAGATGCCAGGGAAACATTTCTAGAAGGCATTTTGAAGAATAAAAGAAATACCCCAGCCAGTAAGAGAAGGCCAATCTCAGCGCTTAAATCCTAAAAGAACTGTGCTGAAGCAATAATAAGTAGAATCCATTCCGTTGTTCATTCATTCATTCAACAGATGTTTATTGAGTGGCTACCAAGTGCCAAGACACTGGAGATACTGCAATGAACAAAACAGAACAGATAAAAATGTCTTGCCCTCATGGAGTTTACATTCGAGAATTAAAGCACAGGCTATGGCACCTTTACCCTTGGAGAAAGACAGCCAATGTTTCTTGTGGGTAGACAGGGGAGGAGAAGGCAACTTTGTTTTTTTGTCATCCACCCTTGAAAACAAGGAGAGCCAAGTCATTGTTCCAGAGCCTTGGTGGCACTAATGTTCCCCATTGGGTTTGTGTTGTTTTGCAGGAGTGCGCTACAGCCAGCAGGGAAACAATGAGGTCACTTCCTCCTCAACAATCAGTCACCATGGCAACAGCGCCATGGTGACCAGCCCGTCAGTTTTACAGCAAGTCTCCCCGGCTAGCCTGGACCCTGGCCACAATCTCCTCTCACCTGATGTTAAAATGGTGAGTACACCTGGGCCATTGTAGCCCCGGAGCTGATAAGATAAGAGGCAAAACAAACACAACTTCTCACAAGGCCTGCCTCAAACAATGAACCATTGTAGCCTCACAGGGGAAAATGGGGGCTGTTGGAGTTGGAAAGGAAAGGTAGTGCCGGTGACCCAGCCTCTGGCGGGTAGAAGAGGTGTTCGGTTTGAACCCAGCCAATAAATCTGACAGCGCTCTGCTCTCATTTTATTGATTGAATGCCTCATAAAGGAGCGAGCGGGTGGGACACTGTTTGTTTAGGGGCTGCCAATGACATGTGTGTTGATAAAATGTCCATTCATCCCTCCCCTCCAAGGCCTCCAAAGCCAATTTTTTTAACTCAGAGAGCACCTCTCTTTGAAACAAACCCCCTCTTCCTCCTTACCACCCCCTTGGTACAGGCGAGGAGAGTCATTAGCAAGTCAGGATTTAGTGGGTGGCAGGAGGTGGGGGGAGGCTTCTTGACTTGCAATTCTGAAGGACTTAGGATGCCCGGTCAGTGAAGATCATGGCACAAAAATGGCAGGAGGGGTGGGGCGATGCTTACAGAGGGAGAAGCCCGGGCTTTGAAGTTACAGTTTCCTGGGTTCAAATCCCAGTGCCAGCACTTCATAGCTGTGCAGCTTGGGCGGGTTACTGAACTACTTTAGGTCTCTTTTCCTCATCTGTAAAACGAGGGTACTAGCAATAGAGTTGTTGAGGGAATCAGTGTGGTAACACATTCAAAATACTCTGCACTGTGTTCGGCGTAGTAAATATTCACTATATGGCAGTGTCGGCGTTATGTTAATGGCAATATTATTCTCAGGAAATGGAGTTTTCTATGTCCATAACCACAGCCCCACACCCAGATTGAGTTTAGCACGCTTGGTGAGGAATGGACAATTTGAATTTGAATTTTCTAATTCAAATTACGTTCTAATTAGGATTAGGTTCCAATCCTCTAGCAACACGAGTGCAGGGGAGAGCGGCTTGTGAGAGAACAGAGCATTACGACACCAGCGAGGGTAGGAAATGGAAAACTTTATTCTTTGGGTCATGCTCTGTGTTTCGGGGGAGGGAGGAGCCGCGGGTTCCTGACTTCCACGCTGAAGGTGGAGCTGCACACACTCCCTCAAGGTGTCTGACCCAGAGGCAGGTGGGGGCTGGAATGGGGGGAGGGCAGCAGGGAGCAGATGCCATTTCAGACCTTGACGTGTGTGCTGTGTAGGCAACACAGGAACGGTGAGTCACAGGTGATCGAGTCCCTGGCTCCCTGGAGGAAAAACAAAGTCTAGTTTCTGAGGGGAGCGCTGGCCCGGCAACTCTAGTTTCAGGAGACCTGAGCGCAAACAAAAATGAAAGGGTACCCCTAGCAAAGGCATTTTGCAGCCCCCTTCGCCTCTCCCCATCCCTTAAGAAAGATTCTTCATGAAGAACAATTTGTGTCAGGTACCTGTGAGAGGCACAGACGAAGCTTTATGATTTCTCCAGAGTCACACTGAAACCCAAACAAGTTAGGGTTAAGGATTACCCCAGCTTCCCTGGAGAAGGGGGCCTTGACTTCTCAGTGAATAAAACTCTCCAAGTCTCAGCTCTTATTGCTTGAAGGTCCTTGGGGTTTCCCTTTGAGCTCTCCCGCTCCTCCTCCTAAGAGGCCAACTGCCTCACCCAAGCTGGGGCTGCTCCAAGTGCAGCCTGCAGACACGCTTTTCTCTTCCTGTTCTGCTTGGCAGTGCCCTACCTGGGCAGTGTATTATTGGATTGATGATTGACCAAAACTGCACACCTCAACGTTAGCAAACACCTGGGAGCTTGTTTGCAGGGACTGGCTTTTCTCTTGTCTCCAACACCCTGGCTCACGTGTTGTGTCACTATCACTGGATGCCCAAATTCTAGAGTCTGTTCTCTGTTAATATATAACAAAGCCATCACAGGTCTTGGCCCACCTCAGCAAGAGTGGAATATGGTTAAAAAGGAACACAGCAAGGGAACCAGCGTGTCCAAGCCTTGGCTCTGTCATTCACCAGCAGCAGGGTAGATAAATTGCTTAACTTCAGTTTCTTCGTCTGTAAAATGGGGGATAATAATGCCTATGTCATAGGGTTGGTGTGAAGATTGTTTGTAGCTCTGTTGTTCTTTGGGTAAGCCCTGTTCTAG
This sequence comes from Propithecus coquereli, assembly GCF_000956105.1. Taxonomy (NCBI): domain Eukaryota; kingdom Metazoa; phylum Chordata; class Mammalia; order Primates; family Indriidae; genus Propithecus; species Propithecus coquereli. The sequence continues at coordinate 1,322,377 of NW_012148519.1, forward strand.
GAATGATGGTCTCTGTGTGCTGACTTTCAGTAGGACATGCCTTTGGAACCTTCCCCCAGGGACTGGTTTTGGATCCATTTGAGCTCTCTGTTGCACTGTCTGCCTCCCATCCTTATGCCCAAGTGGCATGCTTTGACAAAAAGCTGGCCACATTTACAGCTGTAGTCTGTGTGTATTGAACCTTTTTTTCTTATTTTTATTTTTTATTTTTTTAAAAAGCACACACTGAATACTTCCACAGCATCAAGTAGTGTGGCCTAGAGGTAAAAAGCTCAGGCCTTGAAAGCAGATAGCCTGCTTTCAACCCCTACTCTACCACGTAACTCCTCTAAACTTCAGTTTCTTTGTCTATAAAATAGGGATAATAACACCAACCTCAGAGATTACAGGCATGTGGAAGCACTTAGCATAGTGAAGGGACTGCAAATGGCAGCATTAACATAATTCCCACCCTCCCAGTTATCAGGTAAGGATCACCACCAATATCCTTAACACCTCCCTGGCTTCCATCAGTCCTGGAGGCAAATAGAAAATAATAGTTGCATTTTCAAATGGGAAGTAACTTGACCAAGGTTACCCAAACTTAGTAAGTGGATGGGATTCACACTCCAGCAAAAATGGATTTAAAGGCTGGCTTTCTCACCTACTAGTCAAGTGACATAGAGCTAGTCTTGACTCTTCTGAGGATCAGTTTCTTAATCTGTCATATAGAGAGAATAATGATGATGCCTGCCTTATTTGTGTCATTATCTATTAAGGGCGATCAGTAAAAGTCCTTGTACAAACCCTACAGCCGCACACATCTAAATTGTTTTAATCATTGGCTTCCACATTTCTCTCACACTATGGAAACCAAATGTTGAAATGGCAGAGTAATTACTGTCACTTCATTGACTTTCTCCGAAGGACTACGTTACCCAAGGGATTCAGTCCCAGGGCAGGTTACAGATTTTTTTTTTTTTTTTTTAATGACTCTGACATTTTGAAAAACAAGTCCAGCAAACAGGCTGGTTCTCTCTTGTTTGATGTGGTCAGAATTCCTTCTTGGTCATGTGACCCCTAACTCATTTCTTGATGCTCGTTTTAAAAACACAAACAAACCTGTTTGGTTTTTTCTTTCTTTCTTTTTCAAATTAACCTTGGCAGCTATGGGGTTGACCAGAAGGGCAAGGCGGGAGATGGCTTCTTACCTGGGTGCTGTTGTGAGAAATATGGAGTCTGCAGAGTTCTGGGGAGTGAAATATGGGAGAAGGGAAGTTGAGTTGCTCAGACGTCTGATGTATCCTAACCCTAAGTCACCTCTCAGAGTTCCTGATGCTCTCAAGAACGTCTGGGTTAGTTCAGAATGAGGGAGGACAACCCTTTCTTAATAATTTTAAAAAATATTTTAAACTATAAACAGTGAACTGATTTATCATGAAGAAAGTATGTGTGTATGTGTATGTGTGTATGCATATAAACTGATAGCTCCCTTATAACTCTAATTAATGAGAAAAAATTGGAAACATTTCTGATGTCGGAATCAAGACAAGCACATTGATTACAGCTGTATTGTTTAATACTATTCAGAAAGTTCTATAAGATTCTATAAAGTGGTCGTATACAAAGTAAATACACACAAAAAAAGTAGCTTTCCCTTACTAATCTATAATTAAAATATAATGGTGAAACAGAATGAGGGTGCCGGAGCCAAGCCTTGTTTAGTCATTACAATAACGGCTCCTTGACTTAATTAATTAATTAATCTGTAATGTACAGTGAAGATGTGGAAGAAATAGAGAAACCCAATAATAGCTAATCTCCCCCAACCCTTCGTAATTTCTGAAGCAGACTGGTCACTCAAAAGGTAGTCACCAAACAGAAGCACCATGAAGGCAGGGATTATTGTCTGTTTTACTTACTGCTCTGTCCTCAGCACCTAGAACAGTGTCTGTCCTGCAGTAGGAGCTTAATAATTGTTATCAAGTGAATGAATGAATGGATGGATGAATTTGTGAACTATCTGTGCCAAGGAATTGCTAAGTCATATCATTTTGGAAACTGCTGTTTGTGGTTCCAGGTCCACTCACGCTGCTCTTGTTTTTTTCTCCCTAGCAGATCTCAGTCTCAGGAGGAGGTTTGCCCCCTGTCAGCACATTGACGAATATCCACAGCCTCTCCCACCATAACCCCCAGCAATCTCAAAACCTCATCATGACCCCCCTCTCTGGAGTCATGGCCATTGCACAAAGTAAGTTCTGTTCTTGGTCAGAAAACTTGGGGACAAGGAGAAAGAGAATGGAAAGTGAGTCAACATGGTGAAAAAAAAAAAACAAAAAAATACTATAGAAGATCTCCTTCAAACTCACCCACAATTTGTAGATTTGATTTAACTTCCTTAGTTTTTTTTATCTCTCTCCTCAACAATATTTGGATTGTTTAGCCTAAAACAAGAGAAAATTGTGTAATGGATTTGAATCCTAGTCATAGTTTACCAGCTGTACTAGGTCAAATTATTGAGCCTTTATGAGTTCAATTTCCTCATCTATAAAATGGGTTGTTGAGGAGATCAAATGACAGCAAATATGGACATGCTTGTAAATCTATAAAGCAAGAATGTGCATAATGTCATAGCTTATACTTTGTCTTGTGTTCATTCCTATCCCTAAGTAGGTGGTAGATTTCCTAGAGGTTCTTTGTGTTGGTGAAATGGAGCAAGACTTGATGGGCTTCCTTCTAAACGGGGGATTTTGTGTGGTTTGAGAGACCTCCTTGGCCAGTGGTGAAAATACACTGAGGGATGACCCAGAGGGAAACTGTCATGGTATCTCAGAGCTTTGAAAACTTTAAGGAGAAATAGGTTGTTTAGGAACATGCTTGAAGACGGGGAGATGGGTCAGGTCCTTCCAGCTCCAGGAGGCCTCATATTCTCCAGCGAGCCCGCGCCTGTCATAGATGGGCCATTTCAGGGCATGAGAGGGCTGAAGCAGGCTGTGGCTGGGGGTGTCTCCCTGAGAGTTTTACTGTTGATGAGTACTCAGCATATTTTCAGCTGTACCATGACAGCTCTGGCCAAGTCATTATTTCTCAAAACCTTCAGTGTGAGCCTTGGGAATATTCCTGAGATGTCTTGGGAGAGATCCAAGGCTCATCCTGACAGTGGTCATCTTTCTTTCAACCTTGTATTGCCCCATTGTCCTCTTGACCTCCCTTGTGTCTAATGCCCATGTTGGCCATCTCTTTGTTTTGTTCCTGACTTTTTCTTTTCCTTCCTTCTTCTCTCCCTAAATCAGCTCTAGTTAGGGTAGGAACTCAGATCACTTCTGAAGAGAATGACTTATGCGTCCTTTGAAGTCACAGCAGTGCTAGGCCCATAGGAGGCACACAAATTTATTGAATGAACATGTGTGGCTCTCACTCTATCCTTAGCAGCTTGGAAACTGACACACGCTGTGTTTATCTTTGCAGAAGGAAGTAAGAATAGAGATTAGAAGAACAGGCTTTAGGTGATTCACAAAACAAAAAATTATTTTAAATGTGCTGCCTTTTCACTGGGCCCTCTGGTATATGGAATATGGTCATCCTACTAATACCAGGGTTTGGACTGAGAATGAGATAGGATACCTAAAACCAGTTTGTTTGCCTTCTAGGAGATTTGATTAAAAGCCCATGGGTAAGATATCCCACTTCCTTATTTCTACAACCCAAATGATATACAAACTGTCCCATTTACCTGCTTTTTTCCCATGCCAAGCTTTGACTGACATAAACAAGTATACATAGTTTTTCAGGCACTATCTGAATTAAAATTTTCCCTAAGGGCCAGGCGCGGTGGCTCACGCCTGTAATCCTAGCACTCTGGGAGGCCAAGGCGGGCGGATCGTTCTGAGCTCAGGAGTTCAAGACCAGCCTGAGCAAGAGCGAGACCCCGTCTCTACCAAAAAATGGAAAGAAATTAGTTGGACAGCTAAAAATATATGTAGAAAAAATTAGCCGGGCATGGTGGCGCTTGCCTGTGGTTCCAGCTACTCGGGAGGCTGAGACAGTAGGATCGCTTGAGCCCAGGAGTTTGAGGTTGCTGTGAGCTAGGCTGACGCCAGGGCACTCGCCCCAGGCAAGAGAGTGAGACTCTGTCTAAAAAAAAAAAAAAAAATTTCCCTAAGGCTATTCCATATTTTTCAATTTTATTCCTCCTAATTTCCTCCACCCATGCTTTTCTACCCTCTCACAATGATCTTAATGTCTTACTGCAAATGGGCAACACCAGAGTATCCACTGACCTTAGAAGGAGATGTGTATGTGCATGTCTGTGTGTGCGTGTCTGTGTCTGTGTCTGTGGGGGTGTTTGTGTGTCCACTCAGGGTGGACAGAGCAGGAAGAATGGCGAGGATCACTAGAACACTGCCAAGACACAGTGGTGTTACCCTATGGAGTGTCAGGCCTCCTCATTTAGGTGTGTTGCTGAATACACGGGCCCTGCCTCAGGACTGCAGAAGCCCACGGAGAATGTGATAACAGATTGCTCGGCAGTGCCAATTCCTCATTCTCTACTCACTCTCATCTCTCTGTCATAGTCCCTTCCTCCTCTCTACTCTGGACTGGACAGCTTGCTTCCCAAGCAGAAACCAGTGCCCAGAAACAGATGAAAAGGCCAAGAGTCACCCACGGTGGGAGCTCTCGGTTCTGGAATTGAGGCACATCAGGATCACAGACTGTGTTGAAAATAAGATTCCTGGGCTCCACCTTGGAAGGTTCTGACTCATTAAGTCTGGGGTGGGACCCAGGAATGCGTATTTCTTAAAGAGCTCTCCCGGATGATTCTGAAGCACAGGCAGGTTTCAGAACTATGCCCTCGAATGTCATCCACTCTAGATGGGATAATTGTCTTTTCCGGGCAGAGATTTCCCAAAAAGAGCAGCAGCAGTGGACTCCTGGAAAAACAGCAAATCCATGGGTCTTCCTAGGACACTGAGGTAGGAAGGGAAACGGGGTATCAGAGTCAGGTGAGACGCTGGCCCGGGGAGAATCTGAGCCCCCTGGGGAACTGGAGATAGTGCTATTCCGAGGGTGACCAGAGGGTCCCACCCTCACAACCCCACCCAGGAGAGCCAGGAGGGGGGTTATTCCCCCTTCCTTTCTGCTCAGGGATCTCGCCTTTTAGGTTTCTGATAACAGTATCAGCTAAAGCTCTGAGTAGGCAATTGTTGAGGACTTTGTGCTATCTCCACTGAGGACTTCCCACCAACCCGTGCTTTTGAACCCCTCTCCATGTCAGGGAAGGCTCTCTAGGTGGCCCTTCCATATCTACCTAAACCATACCTTTTCCGGATTTCCTTCTCCATCTCATTCTTTCCCCCCACTTCCCAGAAAGCAAGAGCAAAGGAACATGGGTGCTCCAGGAAAGAGGCTGGGGTGTATTCTCTCCTGATCCTCTGTCCCCACTCTGACCCGGCCTCAGCTCTCTTCCCCAGAGTCCACTCCAGGGAGCATACAGAGCACAGGTACCAGGGGGCCCAATCCTTGCAGGGATGGCCCAGGTTCTAATAAGGCCTCAGGATAGATGCATTAACAAACCACAGAGGCCCTCAGAAAGACGGCAAGACCCACTATAACTGCCAAGGGCCATCCTTTAACCTACTACTTCTTCTGTCTAAAACCTGGTCCTTTTGATGCCACTAGCCCTGTGCTGCCACATAAGATATGCCTACAAGCTGATTTCCAGTATTTTCTCCCCTCTTTGCTAGGTCAAGAGAGTTGGCACCCGACTTCTCTCAGGGTCTTTGTACAGTCTACTAAATGAGGGTCTTCAGATTTCATACTCCCAGGACCGTGGAGGTTATTTTGTTTTTATCCAAATGTGGGTCCCTGAACACTCCTGCCCTCTGCTGGACAGACAGATCTGGGCAATAATCTGTGCCTTCGAGCAGCGGTCCCCAACCTTTTTGGCACCAGGGATGGGTTTCATGGAAGACAATTTTTCCACAGCCCAGGCGGGTGGAGGCTGAGGGTTAGAGGGGTAGCTCAGGTGGTGATGCCGGCAATGGGGAGCAGCTGTATAGATGAAGCTTCCCTGGCTTACCTGCCGCTCACCCCCTGCTGTATGTCCTCCTCCACGCCCCCGCCCCTGTTCCTAAGTTTCATGGAAGACAATTTTTCCATGAGGGGGTGCAGTAGGGGGCATGCAGCAGAGCTCTGCGGCCTGGTCCCAGTCCTCGGCCCAGGGGTTGGGGAATGCAGCCTTGGAGTGGACACCTTTAACTCTGCCCTGAGGGCACCAGGGCAAGCCTCTCTCACATCCAGCATAGATGGTGTGGGCAAGTAGAGTCAACCTTTCCAGGGCCCCAGTAACTTCAAGGGAGCTAAGTTTGGGAAGTCACAGGATAACTTTGGGAGACTCTCAGGCTTCAGTCAGATCCATTTAAAGCCTGTCTCCAACCCACAACTCACTCTGGAATTTGAGCAAGTAAATTAATCTCTCCAAGTCTCGGTTTCTTTGTCTAGAAAATCACTTCCCATGCAATGTCTTAGGTAACAGGCTCAGCCCAGTGACTGGCACATTGAGCAGGGGCTCAGTGAATGACTGTTGCCATCCATCCACCTCTGCTCATCCTGGAAGCCATCTTTGATCTTTCCCTCCTGCTCCCACAGGCCTCAACACCTCCCAAGCACAGAGCGTCCCCGTCATCAACAGCGTGGCCGGCAGCCTGGCAGCCCTGCAGCCCGTCCAGTTCTCCCAGCAGCTGCACAGTCCTCACCAGCAGCCCCTCATGCAGCAGAGCCCAGGCAGCCACATGGGCCAGCAGCCCTTCATGGCCGCTGTGACTCAGCTGCAGAACTCACACAGTAAGGACGGGGGCACATGGTGGGAGGGCGCCCTCAGCAGCCTACCGCTTCCCTTTCTGGGTCTGAACCTTCTGGGAAGTTTATTGGTTGGGCCACTTTTCCCTACCTATAATCAACCAAGACAATTTCTCAAGCATACTGTTGTGTGTTGCTGTGTCTTTGCTAGTCCTCTACCCCCAAGATTCCCAGGGAAAGGTTTGAAGAGGACAGTTTAGGCCTACTTGTAAAAGGGAATTGGAGAACACATGCCACAGTTTCCTATCTCGGCACCCACGGAAAAGATACCACCAATCAACCACCAGTACCTTTTCCCAATAAGCCTTTTCAATCCAAAATTCCAAGCAACCATTAGCAGATGATCAGAGTTGAAATCTAATTTGCATCGTGTTTGCTTTCCCTGAAATAGAAGAATCCTCTAGAGTCCCCCATGGGGTTTATATACCCCAAACACTTCTAATCAAGAACCATGAACATAAGTGGAAAATATCACCAGCACACCACCCTGGGCAAGGAGTATTAGAGTTTCTGCCCCATCCCATACCCCATACCCCACCTCCCTGCACAGAGACTGTCACTGACATCCAATTTCTACACCTACCTTAAGTCTACTTTTCAACGACTTATTTCCTACCCACTCCCAGCCTCTGTTTCTCTGCCATCCATCCTGAGCCCCAGGCCTCCAATCCTCTGGCCAGGTCTGGCTATAGCCCCAACCTACGAATTGGAAAGGATCATGGGAAGGCTGGATGGCTTCCCTGCTTCAGGAACACCAGGGAAGTATCCAGTGTAGAGTTCTAGTCTTGGATCAGGCAGACGTGGATTTAAATCCTGGCTTTGACACTTACCAGCTATGTAGCCACTGGCAAGTTACTTAGCCACCCTGAGTCTCAATTTCTTCATCTATAAAATGGAAATAGTATGCATATAGGGTAACTATAAAGATGAAATAAACATAGGGGCGAACTGCATTTGATAAGCATAAACAGTTATAGCAATGCAAGTGATTATTTATTAAGGGACTCCTGGAAGGTAAAGATGGCAAAGGGGATTTGAGTTTCTCCCCTGGCTGCATTGGATAAAGCTGTGGGTCTAAGGGATAACAGCCAAGTCCAGCCTTCTGTCCTCTGTCCTCAGGGTTGACCCCTACTCAGGCCTGCAGAGCTGGTTTTGGAGCACCATCTCACATTCCAATCACATTTTCGTGGCTTCTAAAAATCTGCCACAGCCTGTAGCAGATTCTGGGACCATGTGTTCCCCACTTCCCTTTCTCTCAGAGCCTGGCCATATGCTCCCCTCCTGCCCCTACACCCTCACCTGGGCAGGCTTCCTCGATGGCCAGGCCAGGTGGGACAGTCAGAGCATGGTCACCAGTGATCTGTGCACTGCTGAGGCCCAGCAGGCCCGGCTGGCCATGAAGAGAGAGCCCATGGAGCCCCAGACAAGGAAATAACCAGCCTCCCTGCACAGGAAGGGCGAGCTGAGGTGGCAGCCAGTGACCTTCACCCCCTTTTCTTACTGGAGGACTCCTTGGTATGCCCGTGTTCTGAGAATAGACCGGTCCCTCCCTCACGGCCAAGCATCCACATGCTTTCATTAGTTGGTCATATGATCTGGAATTTACATGAATTTTATGGATAACTAACATGACTAGAAAGGTTCCAGACTTCTTCACTTGACTAGCCTAAAAAAAAAAAAGAATTTTTTTTTTAAAAAAGGTTCCAAGTGTTACAGCTCTTTTAGAATTTGTCTAACAGGTTTTCTGGTCCTTACTGGAAGACCCCCTAAAATATAAAAAGAAAAAAAGAAAAAAGATTCCAGACTTTGTGGACAAGTACTGAAAAAACAATAACTTGAGTAACATGCTCTTGGAGGTTTTATTTGAATCTAGTCTCCATTTGTCTACCATCTTTCATATTTCTGTGATGTTATAATGCTATGATATCACTTTAGTGCAAACTGGAACAGCCCAGAATTACACAATTAATTACACCTGTTTCTAATTACAATTGTTAATCAATCTACAACTGCTAGCATGAAACCTGGTGCTTGAATCATGGCAGAAACCGTAAGCATGTGCTGGCAAGATACTTCATGTTGGCCTGCTACTTAGAATATTTTTCGACTTAAAATCTCAGATGTTCTACATATGCCTAAGAGTCACTTGTTGATGCCCAGGCATCTTATATTTTATTGAAAGTCAGGGAAACAGAAGTGCTCCCAACTACCACTACATATTAGGAGCTGTGCAAGGCTATTTATTTGGTACAAATACTTTAAACATGATCTCTTCCAATCCTGCAATAAACATCATCCCCATTTTACAGGTGAGGAAACTGAGGTTAAATAACTTGACTATAGAGCCAGGATTTAAACACACAGGCATTCTTTTAACCACATCCCACTGCCTTCCCAAACATAACCACCATCCACTTTTATCTTCCCGGGAAATAGGAGCTAGGGTGTGGGGGGGGTGGTCTGTAGTGGTGTATGTGCCTGTGTACGCACCTTGATTTTGTCTTCATTCTGTCTCTCCAGTGTACGCACACAAGCAGGAACCCCCCCAGTATTCCCACACCTCCCGGTTTCCATCTGCAATGGTGGTCACAGACACCAGCAGCATCAGTACACTCACCAACATGTCTTCCAGTAAACAGGTAATGCCAACAGGATTGGGGGAGGGAGGAATGACTAAGGTTATTGATGTGCAGAGGGTGTGGCGAGCATGGACTTGGCCATAGTTTGGCCCTTCCCAGGCTCTCAGTTACTTGCCAAAGGAATCCCTGAGGTCCCAGGGCAAAAAAAAAAAAAAAATGGGCCACAGGTGAAAGGGGTTTATTGCTCACCTAGATTCCCCAACAAGAGCACGAAACAAAGATTGAAGTTTAATAGGTTGCTGGAGATTACACAGAGCTCTTGGGCATTGAGATTGAGTATTTCCCGATGGAATGATCAATGATCCATGGAAAAGATTTTCCCAAGGAGGGTTCATGAGGTCAGACCCTCTGTTCAGTTTCATGTTTTGCAAGAGGGATCCCTGAGGATCCACAAGGTAGTCAATGGAGAAAGTGAGTAGTGAGTCAGGGGTCCTGAAGCTGATTCTCCCAGACCAGAACCCATATGGGACCCAGAATACCCTAAGCTTTAGGGAATGACCCAGGTCTCCCAATCTATAGGGACTCCCTAGTAGACAGCCTGGCCTTTCCAGGGGGTCTGCATTCACTTGGAGTTTTATCAAGAAACTTAGAATCAACTTCCTGCTGCACAGCAAGTGGGGAATCCAGAGGCTTAGTGACCGTTTCAGTTGATGACTAATTCTCACCTCCACATAGCAGTGGTGGAGTAGTAAAGACAGAGGACCAATGGCAAGGCTCATCACTTAGCTGCAGGTCAGACAGGTGGGCTGCAACGGGACACCGGGAGTTAGAAAACAGGACAAGATGTCTGAACATGGATCACAATTCCGGAGAAACACAATAAGATCTTTTAGTAGCTGGGGTCTGTGCAGGGTGGGAACTATTTGGCCTTTATTGATTACTAGATAAGTAAGTGACAACCTTGAACTTCATGTCAGAGGCTCTCAGCAGGATTTGGTCCTGTTGATCTTTTATCCATCTGAGCCCTGCAGATCACAGCTCATCCATGCGTTTGGGGTTCTCTGTTCTTTCCTTTGCCTCCATCTCCTCCTGGCCCATGTAGAGAATAGTAGAGCAGGTGGGTTCTATTCCTCATTCTGCCATTTGCTTGGTGACCTTTACCTCCCTGAGCCTTCATTTCTTCATCTTTTTTAAAACGAAAGCTGTAACATCTACTTGTTCTGAGGATTCAGTGAGGTCATGTAGATTAAGTGCTTGATGTGTCTTAGGTGCTGAAACATACACACGGCCTGGGTAGCCAGACTCTGGAGCTGGGAGTAGAGGGAGAGGTGTGTGGGACCTGCCTTGCCACTCTTCTCTCACCCAATAGAAGATGAAAGGACAACCCCTGGTTGCCCTGCCCTTCGACTCCCATGTGATTTCCCACTCTTTGTAGTGAGCAGGGAAAACATTTATCTGTGCTCACAAATCTCAATCAGGGGGGCAGCCAGGCGCAGCAGCCCTCCCTGGGAATACCTTCCCCTTTGAAAGGTTTATCAATCCATCTGCCACTTGGTCAGGCCTAGACAGGACCGTGATTAATTATTCTTGTCTTTCCCAAGTTGACTTTGATGCTTGCTTGTTGAAACAAGTCCTCTGAATTCAGGAAATGGTCTCTTAATCAAAATACTTCAAGATGCTCCCTGAGACGCTACACCAGCCCCCAAGTGCAGTGGTCTCCCCTCCACTGGACAGAGTGGCCAGCCAACCTTGAAGCTGCATGAGCTGCTCTCTAGAACTACTGTGAAGTTGTCTCCATGTCCCCGCACATCTCAGGAGTCTGGCAATAGGCTTATTTCTGTGATGATGAGGATAATTATTACACTTAGGATAAAAAATACTCATGTAGCACTTTATAATTTATACTTCTCATGAACATTATCTCATCATTTTCTTCTTACTGCAACCTCCTAAGTACGAAGAAATAAACTGAAGCTCAGAGATGAAGAGTGACCTGCCCAAGGTCACACAGATGATACATTCTAGAGCTGGACCTTCAGACTTTGGTCTTTGACGCCAAGCCATAGGAATTGTTTGCTTTTTTCAACTGTTTGCTTACCTTCCAATACCCATCTTTAAAATTCCTATGGTAGTTGCTGCCACTCTTGTTGTCTTTAATGGTCAGGAACAAGAGCAGAAATTAAGCCCACATGCTATATTCCAATCAGGAAACTTTCTTCCCGCAAACTGAAAAAGAAGGAATAGGAAAGGCAGAATGAAGTAAAGTGGAGGTAAAGGTGCTGCCTCCTGACAGCAGAAGGTATCCACAGTGAAGAAAGTTTGTACAAACTCTGTTCCTAAGGCATAGGGTCAGAAGTGAGTTCTGAAAAAGACCTAGTGGCAATCCGGCTTTTTTTTTTTTTTTTTTTTGGTATTATTTTGCAAAAGGGATTTCAAAACCATTTCTAGGTATCAGGGGCATGGTGGGGGGTAAGGGAAGAGAAGGATTCCTTGGTCAAATATGTTGGGAGAACTGCTGGATTAAACAAAGTTAAACAGCACTGGACAGGGCTTCTCAGAGCATTTCACTCACTGATGTGTGCACTGAACCGGGCAATTATGTGCTCCATGCTCAGGTCAAAGGGACACATCTGGGCAATGCTAGTTTAGAGGCGTTGGACGGTGATAGGAAAAGCCAACAGACCTGAGTTAATCCCAGCTCCATCACCCCCTGATATGTGACCTTGGGCACTTAATTCCCCACCGGGAGACTCAGTTTCTTCATCTATAAATGGGGAGAATCCCACCCCTATCTCACAAAATATTCAAAGTGTGTAACAGAGTGTCTGGTACATAGTCAAGTATTCAAAGTGGTAGCTTTTTCCCTGTTCCCTCTCCTGTCTGTCTGTGATTCTTTAGCAGACAGTTGTCTCCCCTTCTACTGACTCCTTCAATATTTAACTCGGTTCTTGGTCTATATGTGGTCAAAGGAGGGTCTGACAAGAACATTTCTCAGGATTAGGACCATCTCTCAAGCATATCCCACCTCCTGGGCCTGGGCTCCAGATCCCTGTCTCCCATTCTCCTGCTGACACACAGATGCCCTCTCACCCACTTCCCAGGAAAAGAGCAAATAGTTCAGGGGCCTCTTAAAACCCCCAAGCCTTTTATGCCTAGCCAAATGCCTGGGCTATAGTAGATGTTCAGTAAATAGGAATGAATGAATTCAGAACTAGTGTTTTTTGAGTGCCTTCATTTTCTAAGCAGCACTCCAGATGCTTTTCTATCTTACCTTTCCTGGCTACCCCTCTCACCCATTCTGCAAGGTAGATATTTTTTTTTTAATTTTTATTTATTTATTTATTTATTTATTTTTTTGAGACAGAGTCTCACTGTGCTGCCCGGGCTAGAGTGCCGTGGTGTCATCCTAGCTCACAGCAACCTCAAACTCTTGGGCTCAAGCGATCCTCCTGCCTCAGCCTCCCGAGTAGCTGGGACTACAGGCATGCGCCACCATGCCCAGCTAATTTTTTTTTCCTATGTATTTTTAGTTGTCCCATTAATTTCTTTCTATTTTTAGTAGAGACGGGGTCTCGCTCTTGCTCAGGCTGGTTTCGAACTCCTGAGCTCAAACAATCCGCCCGCCTCGGCCTCCCAGAGTGCTAGGATTACAGGCGTGAGCCACCGCGCCCGGCCAAGGTAGATATTTTTATGCCTGATTTATGAAGCAGAAAATTGAAGTTCACAGATTGGGAGTGATCTGGCCAAGTTCAAATGGATAACAAATTTTGGAGTTGCACTTCCAGACTTTGGTCTTCTCACTCCAAATCAATTAAACAACACTCATCGTCCAATATCCATTTTTAAGCACCCATAATAATGACCTAAGGTTATGCAGGTATAAAGCTAAAGCCAGGATTTGAACTTGCATCTGTCTGATTCCAGTACTTCCTGTTGTCAAGACATGCTCCGGGGGTCTTGGGGATCATGTGTCGGGCTTCTGCAGCTACTGCCATCTCTCCTTTCCAGAACATATGCCTCTCCCTCCTCCTCAACTCTTGGGTGCTGGCAAGTTATCCTCTGAGTAGGTTTGTGCCTGTGTTCAACAATGCACCACCAGTCTGGAAACAAGACCACAGCAAGCACCGACCTCAATTAGAACAAGTATGGGCAGGCTGTGCGCTTACTCCTGTTTCCACAACATTCTCTACCAGCTGTTTAACTTCCTAGTTTATAGGGAGGTCAAGAGAGGGCTCCCAGAGCAGTCACTAGTCAGGGGTGCTGACAAGAAGGAGGTGGGCAGCCTTGTCATAAATCTCCAGCAGCTGGTTCCCCGCCCCCTTCTTCGCTGGGTGGTAAGGCAGAATGGTGCGATGGTTAGGAGCACCAGCCTGGGAGTTGTGCACATCTGGGCTCAAGATTCTACACTTTCTACTCGTGTGTCTTAGCCTCTCCAAGCCTCAGTTTGCTCACCTATAAAATAAGAATAATGATACCTCTTTCATGGATGGATTCAATGAAAGAACTAACCGCAAGAAGATTTGTAAAATGCTTTGCTCAGTGCTTGGCCCAAAGGAAACACCCAGTCCCTGGAAGCTGGGTTACACTTGGCTTCCCCTCATGGCAACCCTGAGGGTCTCTAAGAGCTTGGGGAAAATGGCAAAGGGCATTTATTTCCCCCACTGAAGAGCTTGAAGGAGGTAACCTTTTTTTTTTTTTTTTCCAGAGACAGGGTCTCACTCTGTCACCCAGGCTGGAGTGCAGTGGCATGATCATAGTTTACTGCAGCCTTCAACTCCTGGGCTCAAGGAATCCTCCTGCCTCAGCCTCCTGAGTAGCTAGGACTACAGGCATGCTTCACTACACCTGGCTAATTTTTTGTTTTGTAGAGACAGGGTCTCACTATGTTGCCCAGGCTGATCTCAAACTCCTGGGCTCAAGCAATCCTCCCATCTCAGCTTCCCAAAGTGCTGGGATTACAGGCGTGAGCCACTGCACCTGGCCAGTGGCTCACACTGGAGGTGTGATCACCTGGAGGTGATCTTATGTGGTGGTTAAGAGCGCAAGCTTTGCTGTTGTGAGACTTTGACAAGTTACTTATAATCTCATTAGGTGACCCTTCCCTCATCTGTAAAATTGGAATTATAATCATAACTTTCAATTAATGGAGCTACAATTAATCTCACATAAGTTAATAATAATAGAAGTGAGTTATCTGTCCTTGTTGTCTTCTGTCCTACTTCTCCTCACCCCTGGTTCTCTCTGGAGATCACTGCAGACTGGCTTCTGTCCTCACACCCCACTGTGTCCAGCTCACTAACACCTCCATGCTGCTAAATCCAATGGTTACTTTTCAATCTCTGTTTTTGACATAGCTGATCACTCCCTCCTTTTTCCCCTAGGATTTTAGGGCACTACCATCCTGGTTCTCCTCCTAGGGCACTGGCCACTCCTCATCTCCTTATCTGGCAACTCATCTTCCCAACATTTATGTGTTGGAGGGCCCTGGGCTCACTCTTTGGCCTCTTCTCATCTGCGCTCACTCCTGTGTGGTCTCCTCCAATCCTCTGGCTTTGGGTCAAGAGCGCACACTGATGGCTCCTATAATTCTGCCTCCAGTGCAGTTCTCCGTGCTGAGTGCCCATTCACAAATCCAGTGCATCTTTGGCAGGGGCAAATGCATATGCTTATCTGATAAGTGTCTCAAATTGAACATGTCTAAAATAGGAATTTTTCATTTTGCCTTGATTTCTCCCTACCAAATTGCTTCCTCCTTGGGCTTCTCCATTTCCAGAACTGGTACCAGTTGTTCAGGTGAGATAGCTGAGAGCACCCTTGATTCTTCTCTCCACACCCCACATCCAGTCCGTCAATTAGTTCTCCTAGGGTACCTTCAGAATACAACCCAAACCTGTCCTCTTTTCGCCACTCCCATCAGTACTGTCCTAGTCCAGACCCCCTCGTCTCTCACTGACCTCAAGCAGCTTCCACTTCCCGCCATGCCCCACTGTGGTCTGTTCGCCACCCAGCAGCCAGAGTGATCTCTTAAAAAGAGAAATCAAGCATGTCATTCCCCTGTCAAAAATCTCCGACAGCCCTCCATTACAACCAAACCAAAACAGAGACCTACAAGGCCTGACGCGACCATTCCACCGCCAGTGTTGCCATTCTCACTCGCCTCCTTCTTCCTCTTGGTCGTGCACTGGGCTTCGCTATACTGGAGCTGAAATGATCCCACTTCAGGACTTCTGCACTTGTCGTCTCCCCTGCCTGGAACACCCTTTCACATGCGTCTTTACGTGCTCTCCACTTCATTTCATTCAGCTCAAAGGTCGCCCCTCAGAGCAGCCTGTCCTGATCCCCCACCTAAATTATTCCCTTTTCCCTTAAGTCCCCCAACCTCTTACCATGCTATTTTTCTACAGAGTGCTCATCTCCACCAAAACTTTATTTTATATATATGTACATTTGTTTACTTGTTCATTGTTCGAAACCCTCAGTAGAAGGTAAACTCTGTGAGGATGTGGGCAGGGTCTTGTTTACAGCTGCACCCCCAGTGCCTAAAAAGTGCTAGCACATAGTAGGCTCTCAGTTACATGTTAAATGAATAAATGATAATCACCTCCTTCAAAGGGTTGACATAAGAATTAAATGCAATGTTGCTTCTAAAGCCCTTAGCATGGTGCGTGGCACCCAATAGGACTTCGATAAATGTTACTATTACCATGATATAACAAATCCTCTTGGAATTAGAACACCCTTAACATTTGCCACAGCTCCCACCTTTCAGGTGGAGAGCTCTGTAGTCACTGAGAGATCTCGGCAAGTCCCCCAAGGGGCTGGATGTACTGGGCCTCCAGTTCCAAGGGACCCCAGTGCACCCCTTATCAGATGTTTGTGTTTAGACTCTGAAGGGGCCAAATAACTCTAGTTCCTTTGACAACATTTAGGGCTCTGCCATCATTTTATTATGTGAGCAAACATTTGATAGCTGGGGAGCCCATCCCTAATGACAGGTCATAGAATCTCACTGGCGTCTCCTTATCTGTCCTTCTTGTTTGCTCTTCTATTGAAACCTGCAAGGTCACAAGCCATTTTCTCTCTCCTCCACCTGAAATCTGAAAATTGGGAAAAGGCTGATAGTGGGAAGTAAAGAGACTCAAGAGTGGGGGTGGGCAGAGGGAGGAAGAGGAGGCAAAGGGTATCAGAGGACCCTGACCAAGGGCTCAAGAATGTAGAAGGGTCAGAAACATGTCTCCTCACATGGACGCACAGCTCAGTCCCGTTCTTCAGAGCACACAAGAGCAGCGTAGGCTGGAGAGCCCTGGGAAGCACAGTGTTCACATAACAACTGTGCCGAGCACCATTCTCAGGACTTCGCATGTATCAACTTATCTAACCCCACAACAACCTCCATTTTATAGGTGAAGAAACTGAGGCACAGAGAGAATAACTTGACCAAGGCACTAAGCTTAGTAGAAGGCTCCTAACTTCAGAGCTTAACAGAAAGGACACGCACTGAGTGGTCACCTAGAACTAGTTTGAATCTCTGGCTCCATACTCTCCTAGTTATGAAATCTTGGACAATTCACTGAGTCTCTTTGAGCTTTGTTTTCCTAATCTGTAAAATGGACATAATGGTAACCTCCTATAGGGTTATGGCTGGGAGCACTAATTGGTGAGATTACAGTGACATAATAGGCCATTAGAGGAATTGGTAGTGGCAGCGGTGTATTTTTGAGGGGGAGTCTTGAGAGAATAAGCCACTAAGTCAAAGACAAAATCTTAGATGCCAACAAAAGCAAAAGGGACGGAGGAGACAGAGGGAAACAAAAAAGGGACTCCCCAGAGGTACAAAGGAGAGTAATGACATTCCATGACAGTTACAAATGAATGAGAACCAGGGTCCTGGAAGGAGACACAACCTGGAGATAAGCAAGGTGGCTCTTCTCAGAGGGTCTCTCCAGCCATCCTGGGGTCTCCTGCCCCTGGCCAACCCAGAAGGATGGTTTCAGAGGCCTTTAGCATTTGAATCATTTCCCTGGTCCTCTGAGTTTTTTATCCCCAAAGTAACAAACCTGTAAAAAGCACTTTGCAATTTCCAAAGCTCCTTGCCTAATGTGTAGTTTGAGTAAGTGGTAATTTTCTCATGTGCTTATGGCCTGGCTGCTCTCAGTAGATCTGCAGCATTGGCACAATCTGGGAGCTGATTAGAAATGAAGACTTTTAGGCCCACTCCAGGCCTAAGAATCAGAATTAAATCAGAATCTATATTTTAATAGGATCTGTAGTACTTGTAGGTCCATTAAAGTTTGGGAAGCAGTGATATAGGGGACTGCTTCTCTTAGAGGTCTTCAGAAGAGACCCTTACTTCCCTGAGAGGCAAGAGCTCCCCGTCCAGCTGCCTTTTCAACAACACTGAGCGCTCTGTAAATACCAGTCTCACAGAAAGAGGAGTCCAACTTCAGGATTAAGGCCAGCGAGTTATGACTATTTCAAGGTCCCTAGCAATTCACTTCTCTCTTCTGAAGTGGCCAGGAAAGCTGGCTCCCAGGTTTTCCTAAAGGAAATGTGCCTCGGAACCAACACTGCAGAACTGAGCAGACACTAGGTCCCCAGTTTCCACCCCCAGCTCTTTGCTGGTTGAGGTAGATGTCAGCGGCCAAACTAATGGCCCATGTCCCTGCCAAATGCACACAGCTGAACTCTCCTCTCTTTCTCTCTGCAGTGTCCTCTGCAAGCCTGGTGATGCCCACACATCACTTACTTTGTGCGCAGCAACAAGGACCCTATTTTCCACACCATCACCCTCTGGGCAGCTGTCATGGAAAAGCCCAGTGACCTGACAAGCACCTGTGAGAGGTCCCTGCTTACCTGACATCCTGCTGGAGCCTCAGATAATCCACTCTCAGGAGGCGCAGCCTGAAGCCCAGCTTCCCTTCTATGCAGTATTGTCATGATGCCTGTCCACTCCTGTCTGTCCTAGAAGTGGAAGGCAGGAAACCACGGAAGAGGAAGCGAGAAAGCGGTAGTGTCTGCGTTGTGATCCTTCGTCGAACAAACTGATGCGAAAACTTGAATCTGTTACTGAAACGAGGAGAGGAGGACGCATGCTATTGAGCTGAGCCAAACACACTGTAAATATCCGCAAACTCCCTCTCCTATCCCCATCCCAAATGATCTTGAAATTTCTTTTAAAGAAGTAAATTTGTCCAATGGGTGTAAACTATAAACTACTGTAATTAAGTGCAATTTCCCCTCCGTGTCTTCTCCCCCTGCCCTGTATATAATACTAAAATTGTCTATTAGTTTTCTTTGTAAAAGTCAGAGTTGAAATTTCAAAAGTGATTTGTCCCTCTCTCTTGCCTCATGGAGAAACATCCTAAGTGGGAAGTGAAGCCCCTTGCCCCCTCCCTCAGGCCTGGACACGCACAGGAATGGCACACGTTGGACTAACTGCCAACTAACTCCAATCTCCTGATGTTAAGACACACTTCTGGATCCTGGAGGGGCGGAACATAGTGTCAGAGTAGCATCCTAGCTTCCTGCGGGCCTAGGGGTTCAGCTGGTGCACCTCCAAGAAACCTCACGGCAGGGAAACTGGCTGTTTGATAGCAAAAGAAAAAGTTGCGGTCTCAGAAAGTCTCCATTAAAACAACTTATTTTATCATTGCCCACAGTCTCATATTTCTGTCTCTGACCCTTTCCCTGCCATGGTTCCACTGAGAACCCCTGGCCTCTAGTCTCCTTGGAATTTTCCACATACTGCCCTGGGATCGCTAAATGTGTCTCTGGGGCTATAGAGAGATGGATGGCCTTCGCTGGCCGTCACCTTCCCGGTGTCTTTGTGTCGGCCTACTGCTAATCAAGTTAAGGGAGAGTTGATTCCCTGAGCCAGACTCCACAAGTCCCGCAGAAGGGTTCTGGCCAGAGCAAGAGCCAGCACCCTTTTCTTCCCTGCAACTCACCGGGGCAAAGTTGTGGAGCCGATTCTTGGTGACTTGTCGTCATAGAAACAGGTAAAAAGCAGAAAGAATGAAAACCCTGTGTGTAAATTTTTTAGCCTCATTTTAAGCATTAATTCCAGCCTTTCCTCCTATGCTCCTTTTATTCCTTAGGGCTTTCAGTCTCTTGAGAATGTCACCTCTTGCCCAGGATTCTCTCTAGTGGGGATGCTAATGAATACAAATAGTTTGAAAAATGAAAACTATTTTCATAGGCCTGGAGACTCCACGAGCAGGGACTTTGCCATAAATAATCCAGTCCTGACTCCAGGAGAAAAGAAGATGGACCTGTCCTCTTTGCTGTTTCCTCTTTTGCACACATAGGTTTACTGGCCTGTGGTTTTTTTACTTCTAGACAGAACATTTCTTTTTTTTTTTTTTTTTTTTGAGCAGAGTCTTGCTCCGTTGCCTGGGCTAGAATGCCGTGGTGTCAGCCTAGCTCACAGCAACCTCAAAGCCCTGGGCTCAAACAATCCTCCTGCCTCAGCCTCCGAAGTAGCTGGGACTACAGGCGTGCACCACTACACTTAGCTAATTTTTTCTATTTTTAGTTGTCCAGCTAATTTCTTTCTATTTTTAGTAGAGACAGGGTCTCGCTCTTGCTGAGGCTGGTCTTGAACTCCTGACCTCAAGTGATTCTCCCACCTCGGCCTCCCAGAGTGCCAGGATTACAGGCGTGAGCCACCTCGCCCAGCCTAGACAGAACATTTCTCAGGGAAAGCATGAGCAAAGATTGTGCTAACCAAGCCCCAAGTGATGGGTTTTTCAAAATCCCAGTGTAGTGGAAGGTGTGATTGTTAGTGAGCTGGGCAAATTTACTGAGTACCTACTATCAATACATGCCCAGAGCAGGAAAGGATAGATATGGAAATGCTGAATTCTACTGCTTTCTGGCTCCCCCTGACAATGTAATTTTGGCTGAAGTGGTCAAGAGAAAATTCATAGTTCGGTTGAGAAGGGCTGAGGACAAGGACAGGCACTACACATGGAGAGAGCTCAAGATCCCCTTTCATTAGTTGAGATGTCCTGCTGGATGGCTTCTGTGAGTTCCAGGAAGAGGAAAGGAATATAGGCCTCAAGCTCCAGCCTCAATTGGAGCCCTATATCTGGATTCATGTTGTTTCTGGAACAGCAAGTATGTGCATTTGATAGATTTTAGATCTTGCATTGTTGCAATAATCCTGAGAACCCAGAAGGTCATATTGATCCAAGAGGTCATCTGGGCAGAGATGTAGATGGAGGGGAGGGAGGATAGGTGGGCTGGGGACAGTCTCTAAGGTCTTTTCCTAACCAAACCCTATTTGAACCAAGACACGAAGAAAGGTGACCCTGGCAACTGAGAGCCCCCAGGATGGTTAGCACCTCCTTTCTAAATGAAACAAGGACACCCCCCCCCCACTGGCTATAAGAGAGGCAAGGAGAATCATCCATTCTGAAGATTCATTTGCCACTAAAAACCCCCCATTCCTTCCTCCTAGCACCTTATGGACCAATAGTTCCCAGGGTCTCTCTTCACACCCTGAGCCCAGGCTCACAGACAGATGGCCCCACTTTTGCCAGAACCTGCTCTCACTTTCCAGGGTGAGTGCTGGGGAAGGCAGATTTCATTTTAACATCCACAGATAGGAAATGAAATCAGTAATGACAGAGTGCCTTAAACTGTATTAAACTTTTCCATGCCAAACAGTTACAGGGTATTTCCTCCAAAGGCACAGATAATGCAGTGTTGGCTGCTGAATTCAAGTAGATAGGAAAGAATACAATGCAGAGTGTCAGGGAATCTGAGGTCGTGGCCCATAGTCAGGGAAAGTCTTTGAATTCTTTTTTGAACCAGAATGCCTTGATTAGAATCTCCAACTCCACCATTTAACCTCTCTGGTCCTCAGTGTCCTCCCATGTGAAATTGGGATGACGATAGTAGTACCTACTTTATAAGGTTGTATGAGGAGTAAAAGGGTTAGTTGCTTAGAACTGTGTACACACTGAGTACTGTGTGTTAGTATTATCTCATCCAGTGCCTTTCATGTAGTCTTGTAGGCTTGGTTGATATTTCCAGATAACGTCATCACCAACTTGATGTTTGGTAAAGAAAACTGCCAATAATTGGTAAAATGTTTTTGTTTATTTCTGTGGTATATGGCAATTACAAGTGGTTAATCAAGGCTGAGTCAGGAAGGGGAGGCCTGAGGAGATGGGAAAGGCTCAACCGGGGACAGTCTTAGTCTTCCCTAGAGAAAGAAGAAGATGAAACGTGACGACCCTTGGTGAGTGGGAGGGCCATAGAGAGCACCGGGAAGCTGGAACTAAAACTAGCTTTCTGTTCCTGAAAAGGAGGGTGGGATCACAGAGGAGGAGCCTGGGGAGCAAGGGAGAATGTGGATCAGGAAGAGGCAGGAGCCAACTTCTGCCCAAGGAAAATCAGGGTCAATGTGTCCCCTCTGAATTAGGAATTAAACAAACACTATCAAAAGCTGCTCTGGAAAATGAGATATGACATATCCATGTCTTAATGCTTCAGACACGTCCCATCTGCATCATGTAGGCTGAATATTTATGAAAAATGGCAATCAGCTGAACCAAATGCCTATAAGGTCCCTCCCCCTCCTTCTCTTAGGTGCAGATGTCATTCCTGCTAGGCAAATACTGGGTTGTTGCTGAGACTTACAACATGACGATTTTAGAAATGAATCTTTGGGGTGTGCAGGACTTTGCACATGCCTAGATGAACATTTCTTTTTCCTGGGTGCATGCCTATAGAGGAAACACTTTCTAAGGGACAGTGAACAAAGGAAACATGAGGGAGACAACATCGAAAGTAGAAATCATCGAAGCAGGTTTCACACTGTCTGCATATGTATGTTTATGCCAGCAGATCGCACAACACAAATACAAGCTGTTTCTTTTCTATATCTTTTATTTTCTCACCAGATACATACTGTTATACTCCGAAAAGGAAAATTTCTCTCCTGTGTATTCTTGTCTTGACATCCTTAATAAACTGACAAATTAAATTATTCCCAATTATGAAAGTGATAAATAGATAAAGCTAATTTTTTAAAAAGACGAAAAAATGCTAGTATAAGGAAAGCATGTCTGATTTCCTGAGCCATTACAAGACCTTCTGTGTATACCTTTGCTTTTGGAAACATCTATTCCAAAATAATCTCTCCCCTTCATTTATTCAAGATATATTTACTGACACCCACTGCAAGTCAGGCAGCATTGTCGTAGATACTGGGGATACATCAGTGAACCAAACAGATAAAAATTCTGACCTTGATGAAGCTTACCTTCTAGTCAGGGAGATGGACAGTAAATAAATGTGTAAATATATGTGTGTCAAATGAAAAAAATCTATGAAAAATATAGCAGGCAAAGGGGATGCTGGGGGTAGGGGTAGGATGGCCAAGGAAGAAGAAAGCGGCCACTGATAAGGTGACATCCAAAAGCTGTGAAGTTGCCAAATGAGCCATGTGGACATCTGCGAGGAGAGCATTCCAGGCAGAGGGAACAGCAAGTGCAAAGGCCCTGAAGCAGGAAGATAAGAGCAGAGCAGAGCAGCTAGAGCTGAGTGAGAGGGAAAGTTGTGGGTGAGAGAGGTAAACAGGTACAGGGGCGTGATGACAAACGGCATATGACCGTGTGGGGTAAGGAATTCAGCAAGCTGCTGTTAGGATTTTGGCTTTCACTCTGCAGGAGCTGGGAGGCACCAGAGAATTCTGAGCAGAGCAGGAACAAGATATGACTTATGTTTTAAAAAGGATCCCTCTGACTGCTGAGCTTTGCAGGGGTGGGGACTGTTGCCAAGAGTGACAGCAAAGAGATCATCAGTAAGCTGCTGCCATCATCCAAGCATGAGACCAGAGGGTGGTGGTGGAGGTGATCAAGGCGATCTGATTGTGTGTGTGTTTTGAAGGTAGAGGACTTGAAGATACCAGGATTTCCTGATGGTTTATGTGGAGTGTGAGAAAGAGAGGGATCAAAAATAATTCCTAGGTTTGGGTGCTAAACCAAGTAGGAAATAGAAATTAGGGCTGTAGGAAACGAAAAACAATATTACATAGACTATATCTTGGTTATTCTTTAAAGTGGCACCTTCAGATGCATCTTGGTAGTATGTTATGCTATGATGTCTGATATTATCATATCTCTAATTTGTGATGTCAGGCTCTCCAGGAACATGACATTCATTCATTCAACAAATATTAATATGTATTGAGTGCTCACTATATGCTACCTACTCTTCTAGGCATGGGGAGAAAAACAGTTAAAAAAAGGTTACTTCCCCATGGAGTTTACATTCAACTGCAGCTTCCTTATCTAGGAGACTCTATTTGTTGCTGCTATAACAAATTACCAAAGATATGGTGGCTTAAAACAGTAGGAATTTATTCTCTCACAGTTCTGAAGGCCAGAAGTCCAAAAGCAATTATCACTGGGCCAAAATCGGGGTGTCAGCAGGGTTGCACTCCCTCCATAGCCTCTAAAATTAGGGAGATGGACGGTAAACTGATTCTTCCAGGTTCTGGTGGCTGCCAGCATTCCTTGACTTGTGGCCACTCTCATCACTCTATTCTCTGCCTCCCTAGTCACCTTGCCTTCTTTTCTGTGTCATTTCCCTGTTCCCTGCTCTCATAAGGATACATGTCATTGTATTTAGAACCCATCACATTACTTAGGATAATCTTCCTTAATCACATCTGCAAAGACCGCTTTTCCTTTTTTTTTCACCTTAATAAATCCTTCATTGGAAAGCTTTTCCGTTTAAGGTAACATTTACAGTTTCCAGGGATAATATCTTTGGAAGTCATTATTAGCCTAATACAGAGTTTACCACAAACCCAGAAAAGAGAACTTAAGGTGATAATTTTTTTTGTACAACTCGTTATGTTATAGGGCTGGGTGCTGTGACTCACAACTGTAATCCTAGCACTCTGGGAGGCCGAGGCGGGAGGATCACTTGAGCTCAGAAGTTTAAGACCAGCCTGAGCAAGAGCGAGACTCCGTCTCTACTAAAAATACAAAAATTAGCCAGGCAACATGGCATACGCCTGTAGTCCCAGCTATTCGGGAGACTGAGGCAGGAGGATCACTTGAGCCCAGGAGTTTGAGGATTCAGTGAGCTATGATGATGCCACTGCACTCTAGCCAGGCTCAGAGAGCGAGACTCTGTCTCAAAAAAAACACCAAAAATCTTTTTATATTATAATTCATCATTATTTTTATAAAATAGGTTACTTGTCCAAGAAACATGGATCATAACAAGAAAAAATGCTTGTTTCTTAATCTTTTATAAAACCTACTTTCAGGAGCCACACTTTGGGGCAGGTTGAATCAACAAGCAGTGAAAACTTAAACATGTTGCTCATGTTTGTATTATGGAGACAAAACAACAGTTGCCACAGTGGTTAGGGTTAACCATTCATCTACCCATTTGTTCATCTAGTAAATATTTACTGCTGCCGTATAGAGTCGTGGTTAAGAGCTCAAGCTAAGGAGTCATTCAAATCTGATTTAATCTGATTTCAAATCCTAGCTCTACCACTTACTAGCTGTGAGATCTTTGGAAGGCTATGTAACCTCTCTGAATCTGTTTCCTTATCTGAAAGTGTGGTTGTCTGTGGATTAAATGAGATACAAGATGCATAAAGCCCCTTTGCCTGGTACATAAGAAAATACTTAATAAATGTTAGTTATTAGCACCCAGTTCTGCTAGGAATACAACATGAGATAGCACAATGGGTCCCATCCCTACTATCACTGAATGTCTTCCTCCCACTGGAAAGTAAGTTGTATGAGAGCAGGGACGTAATGTTTTGTCCCCAGCATCTAGTACCTGGCACATATTGGCACTTGGTAAATATTTTTTGAATGAATGAATGTGTGTATGTATGTCATGGAGTTTACTAGTTCTATGTTTGGAACATGACCCAAATACACACCTACCACCACCACTATCCCCACCACTCTCTGGGGCCTCCCAAGATTCAAAGGAAGAAGCAGGTCATTGGTATTACTGTCACAGATGGGGATAAAGAGAAAGGAAAGACATAAAAATGGCAGTCATGGGTGGTGCTTCAAGGCTTGTGTAGAATCGTGACTAGTTAGAACTGTGGCTTGTTTAGTGCTATCCCTAAAAGTGAAAGTTAAAACGATTAAGAGGGCTAAAGAAAAAACAGGCCACCTCTCAAACCCATTTCAGCTTCCAAGCAAGCACTCAAAGAGGGAAAGAAACCCAACACTCACACCTAACCATGGGTCTAACCTCTATACCCCATCTGCAAATATGACTACTATTCACAGAAAGATGATCAGATTGCAAACTCCTTAAGGACAGAGGCCCTATGTTATGCCTCATTTTACTGGCCTAACACAGATCTTCATTCCTTTAACTATATATTTTGTACATTTTCAAGATGCAAAGCACCTAAGTATGGTGGGGAGACACACAGTAGGTACTCATTTGCTCATTCATTCAACAAACCTCTTTTGCACACTAACTTTGAGTCAGGCACTGTGGTAGGTGCTGGGGATCCCAAGATGCTCTGAAGGAGTTCCCAGGCTGGCTGGGGAGACAGACAAGTTAGCAAGTGACTTCAATACGGTGCATAGGCATTAGAAGATATAGTAATAGGACAATAGAGGAAATTCTGCTTGGGTGTAAATCAGAGAAGTTTCCTTGGTGGATACATGAACTGTGTCATGAAGAATGGGTGACAATTCACCAGGCAGATGGGGGCGTGGGAGATAGGTGGAGGAGACATTCCACAAAATATAAAGTGAATGTCTAAATCAATGAGTTTCTTGTGATGTTTCAGCCCAAATCTTCTATCCTTATCGATTCCCCTAACCCAGCTCTGTATGCTTGGGACCCCTGCCTGAACTTCTCTTGCCCTAACTCTGTAAATCATGATCTGACACAGTGAAATGTGTTCTCCAGGCTGCAGTGTCCTCAGGTCAAGGTAATGGGTCACTAGCCAGCTGGTGCCTCAGCAGAGTGAACCAGGGCCTAAAATGTGGGCCCCACATCTCAGATGAGCAGAGGTAAGGCATGGGGTAAAGCATGTGATGTTTACGTTCAGAAACTGCAAAGCCACTAGCTCGCGAAGTGTCATTACGTCTGCAGGTGGAGGGTAATTTTCCTGTTACTCAAGGATTCCTGTTCAGGCTCTGATTGGTTTCTGGAGAACTGTTTTATGACCCAGAGCCAGGCACTGATAGATAGGAGATGTGGTTTGGTGGGCAGAAGTTTACAAGGCAGGAAATTGCTTCACTGGGCACAACCATTCATAAGAAACACCTCTGGGAAAAAGAGACCCAGGCTCCTGGCAGGTCTGCCACTGGCCATTTGTTTACATCAGCAACAATCCATGTTCCTGGTTACACAATGTGGCAGCGTCACTTTGAGTGGGGGATCTTTGCCCCTTGGAAGAATAAACACATTCCTCACTCACAATGGAATTAGCAGACCTTACAGACTTTTCAGTCACTCTCCTGGAGGCTTTAATGTCATAGGAAGGTGACTCTAAACATGATTAGCTATACAACCTCACTCACTTCAAATTCAGTTGAATTTTCCTCTAATGGCAGTAAGGGCTTAGAAGATACTCCCAAGGTGAAGAGTGGGAAAGAGTGACAATCCTTTGTCAGGCAGTTGCCAAAGCCATGCCAGCTTTCTAAGAAACAATCTAGCCACTGGTTTAGAGATCACTGGTCAGTTTGGGAAGGTCGGGACAGGGCTGTGGGTTGTTTGGATACATTCCAAAGCCCAGTTTCCATTATCCCACCAGCTTTGCAACTCCTTAGCTGAGTTCTAGAGTACAGAGTTTTTAGCACCTAGAGCCATCAAAGCTGCACATGCCATAGGGGTCTGTCTGGAGAGTTACTGGCAGTCTCCAGCCCAGCACTGTTCAGTAGAATCAAGAGTCATACCCCGGGCCCTTCTCTTCCTCAACCTATTTGTAAACCCATCTCAGTCTCATCCTAGCCAGATTAACTTCAGCAGGCTGTCTCACCTCCCTAAGGTCTCAGGTTGTTTATCTGTGAAATGGGGAGAACCATGCCACTTAACTTCATAGCTCTAATATGAGAATCAAATGAAATAATGAATTTCCTTACCCTCAGGTGTGTTTGCAACTTAGGGTTTGATGCATTGTCTCTCAAGCAGTTGGGCAGGTGGAGGGACTTGGAGGGGAATTTCATTTTTATAGTTTTTTACCTTCATGTGAGGAATCATTATCCCTGCCTTAGTCTAGGACCTGCTAACTGTGTACTTAGGCTATTGGACAGAACATCCAGAAGCAGTCAGCAGCAGAAGGCCCTGGGCTTGCCCTATCTGAAGTTTGTCTTGTTTGCTTCCATGGGGACCATTTGTTTAATTCTGTTTAATTCTGTTTCCCACTTGCACGTTCTCAGGGATCCCAGACTATGCCATTCTTGCTCACCACTATATCTCCAATACCTCATACAGTGCCTGCTACATAGTAGGTTCTCCAAAACAATGACTTGCTGAATGAATAAGCAAATGCATCAATGCATGAATGAATAAATAAGTGATAACACTGCTTTTAAAATATGAAAAACATTTATACAGTGAACCCATAGCAAACCTACTATGGACTTCATCTGACTTCTACATCATCAGATGAACAAGCAGTCTTGATTCCTAGTTTCCTGGTATAGATAAAGCAGTTGCGTCAGGAACGAAAAGTGGGATATTGTGCTAAAGCTTATCAAGGCAGTTTCAGGAACAATCCCTAGCCCAGGACCCTTTAGATAATTAGTTCATTAAGTAGCCACTTTTTGTCAGGTGTTTTCAACCCCCCTCAAGATCCCATACTCAATGCTGCTGCCCTGTTCATTCTCTGGGAAGGAGACTACAAGAAGGTTTAGAGCCACTGTCCCACTCATTTGGGAAATAGGGTTACTGGCCACCTAATCTCCAAACCCTGCTGGAGGGAGCAGGATAATCCTAGAAGGGGAGGGATGGTCCTATGGTGTCAGACTGAGGGGGGATGTGGCCAGGGCAGCACAGGACAAATCCCGAGGAGTGTTTCAGGATCAAGGGCATGGGCCATGCGAGTGTGTTGGACGTCTGCTTTGGGGTGGTACCTTTGAATGTGATACTTGGATCTGGGCCTGATATCCCAAAAGGCAAGCTTCTCAAAATGGGGAATGGGGCGGTGAGCCAGGGGTTACAAGAAGCCACAAGAAAAAAGGCTCATCTTCTTAGAGCATCAGTTTTATTCAGAGAGAAGTAATTTTAACTGCATTTTTATACAAAAGCAAATTGATAGATTATGGTAGAAAATACAAAATTTAAATGCATTTTAAAAATAAACTATGGAGTGAATTCACTCTTCTCTACCACTAATGGTATTTCATACAAAAAGTTTTAGAAGCACGAGCTGAAAAGAGCCACACAGAAAATGCCACCCATGGACACAACACCACACTGTCCACACATGCTGCTAGGCCCACACTCCACGCAGTGAAGGTCCCCTCAGTGAGACAATGGCATTCGTATTTCAACAGCCCCTCATGTCATCTGGGCTGACCCTGGGTCCCCAAGAGATCAATTTGCTGTCTCTTCACAGGTTCTCAGAGATGTAAGTTCCCGTCTACAAGGAGTTATACTTCCTGTGTTATTTCCTCTATTCCCAGTGGCCAGCACAGATTTTGGCACAGAGGAGGCACTGAATAAATGTGTATTGGAATAAAATGAACTCCAGACAGATGCCTCTGTCTCCTCCTCTCCTCCTCCTGAGGGTGGAGGCAGCTCTGGCCTCAAATCCACGAGGAGCCCAAATTGAACAGCATGGGGCACAGCTAACAAGTACAGCTCCAGCTGGAGTCCTGTGTGGGCAAGTTTCACTTCTTTTCTTCCCAGGGATAAAGGGTTGAAAAATTCCTTCCAAGGGGCGACAGTAGAAATTACTTTTATTCACATTTTTGAGAGGAGGAAACTGAAATCACATAGGGAAAAGCTATACATGCAGCTAGTTGGAGTGAATGAGTATCTGAGTCTCAGGCATCTGCAGTAGGTTCACTTTGGGCAAACCTTAGGCCTCTGCTTATCAAAGCAG
This sequence comes from Propithecus coquereli, assembly GCF_000956105.1. NCBI lineage: Eukaryota > Metazoa > Chordata > Mammalia > Primates > Indriidae > Propithecus > Propithecus coquereli. The sequence goes on from NW_012148519.1 coordinate 1,351,861, forward strand.
ATTCCCTGGGGTCCCAAGCTCCAGCTTCTCCTGGAACTCCAGGCAGGTGAAGCTTCACTGGGTCTCCCTAACTCCAGCATAAGCCCCTGAGGGTGGGAATGGTGTGTAATTAATCTTTCTATCCCTGCTGTTTAGCAGAGTCACTACACAAAAGACATCCTCAATAAATATTTGCTGGTTATAAGATGACACCATTCACCTAGTCATTTAACAAATATTTATGTTCAGTGCAATCTGCTGGACATAGGGGTTCAATGATGAATAAGAAACAGTCTTTTCCCTCAAGGGCCTTATAGTTTAGTAGGGAAGGCTAACACAGAAAATGCTAATTGAATGCGGTATAAATGCCATGACAGAGGCATGGACAAAATGAAGTGGCGGCACCAGGGCCCTCCATGCAGTGCAAGCGCTGCCTACTCTCTAGTCAGTGGATTCAGTAACTAAAGTGGGGGCTTCTAAAGCCACAGAGGTGGGCTCAGTCTCCTGTAGCTGAAGTCATGGGGAGACAAAGGGAGGGTCATGTTCAGAAGGTGGGCTTTCATAGTCACAGGAATGCCCAGCGTGGGTGGGCTAGAGAGTGACCTCCTCATCACCCTGTAGGAAAGTGAGGCCCAGCTAACACCTGTTGGGACAGGTAATTCCCATTTGTCCATTGTCCTGTGTTTGCAGAGGAGGAGCAGGGAACTCCGGGGAGTAAGAGGGAATGGGTCACAACCAGGTGAGCCTCCTTTCGGCACCACAAGCATTAGCACAGAGATAGGGTGGCCGTCCTGGGTAGGATTTATAACTCCAGATTTCAAGGTCTTATCGTAAACAAGCTCTTTCTCAATTGCAACATGTCAGGGGAAGGGGGAGTAGGCAGATAGGGACAAACTAGAGAGTGGTGTTGGGGGTGGGGGTGAGAATCTTACAGCTATGTGCACCTCAGGATGTGGTACATAGGGAAATTTAGAAGACAGGGATGAGAGAAAGAGAGAGGGAGAGAGAGGCAGAACTGTCATGGCTAATATTATACGGAACATGTAACTATTTAATGATAGTGCTTTTCTTCTCATCCCATTCCCATGGCTCAGCCCTGAAAGGTAATAAACATGCTTTGGAACATAGTGAAATCCTGGGGCAAGCCCAGAACACTAGACTAGTGGGAGCATTGTCTTACCTAGGCTCCTGCTCTCTAGAAGTTTCTCCCCCACCCCATAGATTCCTCACCAGTATATTTTATTGATTGTGGGTAGGGGGCAGGTGGGCAGTGTCTCCAGTCATTACCTAAAACTTCAGAGTCAAGAATACAGCAGAGCTATCCCTGGGAAATGGCGAATTGCCTAACGATGCTGCTTTGGTGGAGAGAAGGGTGGGGCCGGGGAGGCAACCGGTGTAGGGTAAGAAGGGGAGGAGACTGTGAGTGGGGACCTCAAGGCAAAGCCCATGGCCCCTGAAGGCACCAGTGCTGCCTTTGGACACCTCGTTCTTCCTTCACATTTTCCTTTGACTTTCATTTTCACTTAATGCCACTTGGATAAAAACAGTGCCCAAAGAAAGCAGCCCACTCTGCAATTTGCCCTGAACCACACCCCTACAAACTACTTTGAAGGGAGGGAACTAGCTGTCCCTTCCATTGCAGGCCTGTCACTGGCCCTTCTGGACTTGGGCCTGGTCTGCCTTCTGTTCAGACCAGGAGGGACTGTCGGCTCAGCAGGAGTTGAAAGATGTCCTTCAGAAGACCCCCAAAGCATGCCTGCCTCCTCCTGCTTCTCCCTAGACATCAAACACACCAGGCCTGGGCAGGCAGGCGGAGTTAACAAACACAGCTAGGTTTGGGGGAGGCTTGCAGGCCTCTCCTTCAGACTCCTAACTCCAGCCTGAGCAAATCCCCCTGCGACTTCAAAGCCAGCAGCTTGTTTGCCTGGCCACAGGGCAGCAACAATGCTTTCCCTTTTGACCTAAGAAAGCATCCCTGGCATCATTGCTAGAGAACTGCTGGCAAGAAGGTCAGCCTAAGGCATGAAACCCTGCTTAAGGGCTCTGAGGTAGGCATTCCTGCCAGCCCTCCATGCTGATCCATGACCAGGAAGATGTGCTGGGCAGGCCTGACAGAAACTGTGTCCCCACATCTCTGGAAAGACTGCCCCAGCCAGGACTCAAGACAGAGAGGGCAGGCTCCACCCACCTCAGCAGGGCATGACTGGCCACATCAATGCATCTGGAAATGGAGACTACACCACCACATACTTGCTGCTCCCCTGACAGCTGCTCATTTCCGGGGACTTTTCACCATGAATGTGGCAGTATGTGGGCTTATCTGTGCCAGGTGTATGTGTGCCACATGCATGCATGCACAGAAATACGCATATCTCAGACACCATTACAGGATTCTGTAGGAACTATGCCCTCACTCACATTCTGAAAACAAATGTTTATGCTTGATCTAAAAGCAAGGGTCAAAGAACATTATATAAAAAGCAGCAACCTAATTCAACCAGTCAGCTGAAGAGATAGAGAAACCTATCTTAGGACAGAAGCCTTACTTACCCTTCAGCTTATTTTTGCCAAGTCAACGATGAAACATTCATATTTTCAGGGATCCTCACTCTGAGGTTTAAAAAAACAAATTGTAGCACCCAGTTAGACTTTCAACAAGATGTTTTGGCAATAACTGAGATGATTTTTTCATGAAGAAGGGCCCTGTATGTTCTCCATCCCATGTAAAAGAGGGCATCAAGAGTGTCCAGCTCTTTCTGAAAATATGGCCCTACCATAGAGGCGGTGTAGGATAAAAGGAGGTGTGTGGATACTTAAGTCACCCAGAGCTGGGTTCCCATCCTGATTCTGCCATTTACTCCCTGTGTGACCCTGACAACACTGTTCAATGCTCTGAACCTATGCTTCTTCATCTGGAAAGGGGCTCAAACCTACTGGAAGATCCTGCCCTAAGAAAGTAATGTTCTTGGTGATTGTAATAAGAACAAATCATTTGACAAAGAATAATTAATAGGCAGAAACCCAGGTCTGGGGCTTCAGATTTCACACAAATGATATGTACTGCAGCTCCCTTCACAGTTTAAAGCAACAACACAGGATAGTGGTTAAGAGGCAAGATGCTGGAGCCCGACTGCCTGGGTTCCAACCCCACTCTGCTACTTTTAGCCACGTGACCTTGGGCAAGCACTTAATCTCTGTACTTCAGTTCTCTCATGTGTAAAACAAAGATAATAACAGCATCTACCACAAAAGACTGTTGTTAGAATGAAATGAGATAACATCTATAAAGTACTTACATATAAATGGCTGCAATTTTTTTTATTGCATTGTCAATGCTAGATACACAAAACACTGTCCTTGTAAAGACGCACAGGCAAAATTACAAGAATTTGGTGAAGATGAGGAACACGTGTTGGGGTGGGGCAATGTTTATTAATTTGTAATTATGGATTTGTGAGCAGGGCAGGGCAAAGGAGATATGGGTAGCTAGAATTTCAGTCCAAAGACATACCCCAAAGTTGATCTGTGCTAGTCATATGGAAGGATAGATGACACAACGCCACTGCACCAGAGCTGTAAGGCTGGGCTGGACAGCACTCTGACTCCTTTTGCCCCATCTCTTCCCGTAGATCTTTCATCATCAAGTAAGGTTTAAAAAAATCATGAGATTTCTGGTTTCATGTAAGAAATTGAATTTTAACTCAATAGCAAAAAATAGCAAAAAATCCCAACCTACTAGTGATCTGAAATTTGAAGATAGTGGGGTTTTTTGTTTATTTATTTATTTTTATTTCAGCATATTACAGGGGTAAAAATGTTTAGGTTACATATATTGCCTTTGCCCCAAGTCAAAGTTTCAAGCATGTCCATCCTCCAGATGGTGCGTACCACACCCATTTGGTGTGAATACACCCATCACCTCCTCCCCCCTCCCACCTGCCCGACTCCCAATGAATGTTACACGTAAGTGTTGATTAGTTAATACCAATTTGATGGTGAGTATGTGTGGTGCTTCATTTTCATTCTTGTGATACTTCACTTAGTAGAATGGGCTCCAGCTCTATCCAGGATAATACAAGAGGTGCTAGATCACCATTGTTTTTTGTGACTGAGTAGAACTCCATGGTATATATATACCACTCATGGACTGATGGGCACTTGGATTGTTTCCACATCTTTGCAATTGTGAATTGTGCTGCTATAAATATTCTAGTGTAGATGTCTTTGTTATAGAATGTCTTTTTTTCCTTTGGGTAGATGCCAGTAATGGGATTGCTGGATCAAATGGTAGTTCTGCTTGTAGCTCTTTGAGGTATCTCCATATTACTTTCCACAGAGGTTGTACTAGTTTGCAGTCCCACCAGCAGTGTATGCATGTTCCTATCTCTCCGCATCCATGCCAACATTTATTGTTTTGGGACTTTTTGATAGGGGCCGTTCTCACTGGAGTTAAGTGATATCTCGTTGTGGTTTTGATTTGTATTTCCCTGATGATTAGAGACGTTGAGCATTTTTTCATATGTTTGTTGGCCATTAGTCTATCTTCTTTTGAAAAGTTTCTGTTCATGTCCTTTGCCCACTTTTTGATGGGCTTGTTTGATTTTTTCTTGCTGATTTTCCTGAGATCTATATATGTTCTAGTTATCAGCCCTTTATCGGATATGTAGCATGTGAATATTTTCTCCCATTCTGTAGGTTGTCTATTTGTTCTTATGATAGTTTTCCTGGCTGTGAAGAAGCTTTTTAATATGATCAGGTCCCATTTATTTATTTTTGTTGTTGTTGTGATTGCCTTTGGGGTCTTCTTTATAAATTCTTTCCACAGGTCATTGTCTATAAGAGTTTTTCCAACATTTTCTTCTAGAATTCTTATAGTTTCATGCCTTAGGTTTAATGAAGACAATGTTTTATCCTGTCCTGGGACAGCAGTCCTAATAACTTCACCTACCCCTGACCCAGCAGGTATTTCTGGTTACCTGTCGGCAGCCTCCAAGCTGCAGATGCTGCCCCATTTGTCTCCAAAAGAGAGTATATTTCTGTCCTGGTTTCTTCCCCACAGATTTCACCTTGACCTAGAGAGATCGAAAGTGCTACAGGAAAGGGTAGAGGGGATGGAAGATTAAAAATAAAACAAAACAAAAAACCAAATATGCCACCATGGTTTCCGACCTGAATGATCAGGCAATCTTTCCTCGCATTCCCTAAGTCCAGACCTCACTCTACATAGAAGGCATGCTTTCTCACATTTATAGATGGCTGATTATGAAGAAGGAACACAAATTATTAAATTTAGTGAGGAGATATATATATATGTGTATATATATATATATAAACTCCTGCCTTCAGGGATTTTTTCCTTCTCTTTTTTAATACACAAATATTTTCAGAAATGCAGTTCAAATAAAAAATATATAGAGGGCTTAGTTAACCTTAAACTTAACACAAGTCAGCAATGTGCCATGGTTGCTAAAAAGACAAAAATCTAGGTAGAAGTAGAAGTAACTGTGTCCAGATCATGTGACATAAGGGTCCCACTTTGTTTGCAATCAGACCATATCTTACAGTCTGGGCATCAATTTCAAGAGGGACATTGACCAACTAGAAAGCATTGATAGGAGAATGACCAGGATAGTAAGAAGACTGGAAATGATTCCATTCACATAACAACTAAATATCCCAGAGATAGGTAGTCTCAGAAGGGAAGGTCTAAGGAGAACAAATATGTGAAAAGCTGTTATGCAGAAAAGAAAACACACAACTCTCTGGACCAGTGGGCACATTGTGGATACACATGAGAATTATTCAACTGCTTGTCAGTGACGTGAATCCATCCCTGTCAGTTGGTAAATGATCTGTCAGGAATGCAATACAGGGATAAGTACATTAAATAGGAGGTTGGATAAAAACAAGAAGCCATTCAACTCTATAAGTCTATTAATCTGTAAAAATTAATCTGCCTATATATATATAGGCAGAGTCTTTTTCTGTTCAGGCAAAATACTTGCCTAAAATGCCCACTGTTAGAGTCATTTAAACAGGTAAAAACATTGTTTGTTCTGAAGTATCTCTTTTAAAATGCAATATGTTATCTGGGAAGTGTAATACATTAGCACAGACAGATTTTTCAGGTAAGCAGCTGGAAGGAAATATGGAATCATGGAAATGGTATTCAACTGGAAATCAGAAGATTTGGGTTTGAATCTCCCACTTATTAATTAACTGTGTGGCCTTAAGCAAGTTACTTACCTCTTTGAGTTTCTGTTTCTCCATCTATTGAATGAGAATAAAAACACCTACTCTCAAACACCAAAGGTATATACATTTTTCTGGTACAGATCTAGCAGGCATAGTATAGCTCTAGAGTCAATAGTTCTGGTGATAAATCAGTTAAGGTGGCATGTCCCTTTAACTAACAGCTATCAGCTTTCACCACTTTCATTCAGCATGTTACTGGCTATCCTAGCCAATGCAGTAAGGCAAAGAAAGAAATACAAGGTATATGTATTGGAAAGGAAAAAATAAAATTGCTGCTGTTTGTTGATAATATGATTATTTACATAGAGCCTCTAAGAGAATGTATGGACAACAGGTACTATCAAAAGAATTGTTAAACGAATTTTGCAAGGTTGCTGAATTCAAGATCAACATACAAGAAGTCAAAAGCATTCCTATACACCTGCAAAACTAATTAGAAAATGTAATCTTTAAGAGTTTCTGTTACCATATCTACAAAAACTAAAAGGTATTAGCAATAGGTCTAATAAGAGAAGTATAAACCCAAATGGAGAAAATTATAAAACTTTATTGAAGGGTATGAAAGAAGTACTTAAATAAATGGAGTGATATGCCATGTTTGTGGATGGAAACACCCAATATTACGAAAACAGTCAAACCTCCCCCAAGTTAATCTATAAATTCAATTCAATACCAATAAAAATATCAACTTGGCTATATTTGTATATAGTATGTAGGCAACTTATACACTAAACTTAAAATGTGATACAGAGAAGAGCCAAGAATGGCTAAGATAGGTTTGAAGAAGAATAAGGAGGAGACATTTGCCTTACCACATGTGAAAACTTATACCAAAGCTATATTAATTAAAACAGTGTGGTATTAACACATAGAGAGATAAATAGCACCAATGGAATGGAAAAGAGAGCTTAGGAATAGATCTATATATATAAGAACTTGGTATATTAAAAACAGAACTATAGGGTGGATGTGGTGGCTCACACCTGTAATCCCAGCGCTTTGAGAGGCCGAGGTGGGAGGACTGCTTGAGCCTAGGTGTTTGAGACCAGCCTGGGCAACACAGCAGGACCCCATCTCTACAGAAAATAAGCTGGGCATGGTGGCATGCACCTATAAGTCCTAGCTACTTGGGAAGCTGAGGCAAGAGAATTGCTTGAGCCCAGGAGTTTGGGGCTGCAGTGAGCTATGCTTGTGCCACTGCACTCCAGCCTGGGTGACAGAGATGCTGTCTCTAAAAAAATAAGAAAAAGAAAATAGAACTACCACATGATCCAGCAATTCCATTTCTGGGTATTTATCTAAAATATCTGAAACCAGAATCTCAAAGAGATATTAGCACTACTATGTTCACTGCAGCACTATTCACAATAACCAAAATGTGGAAACAACCTAACCATCCATTGATAAGTAAATTGATAAAGAAAATATGGTACATACATACAATGGAATACTATTCAGCTTTTTTTTTAAAAAAAAAAAAAAGGAAATTTTGCAATACGTGACAACATGGATGAACCTGGAGAACATTATGCTAAGTGAAATAAGCCAGTCACAGAAAGACAAATACTGCTTGATTCCACTTGTATAAGGTATCTAACATAGTCAAATTCATAGAATCGAAGAGTAGAATGGTGGTTACCAGTGGCTAGGGGGAGAGGAAAATGTGGAGTTAGTAATCAATGGGCATAAAATTTCAATCAAACAAGATGAGTAAGCTCTTGAGATCTGCTATACAACATTTGTACCTATAGTCAACAATAATATTGTATGTTCAAAAATTTGTTAAAAGGATAGATCTCATGTTAGGTGTTCTTACCACAATAAAAAAAATAAAATAGAACTTGGTATATAACAGAGATGGCACCATAGATCACTAGGAAAGAGATAGACAAATGGTGCTAGAACAATTGATTATCAACATGGAAAAATAAAATTAGATTCCTACTTCACACTATATATAGATAACTTAAGGGATTTAAAATGAAAAAGCAAATTTTCAAAGTTCTTAGAAGAAAAAAATTAGAGAATAGTTTTACACCCTTGACATAGGACAAAATTTCTTAGGTAAGACTCAAAAAGCACAATATCATAAAGGATAAATTTGACTATATTAAAATGGAAATTTAACATATTACTAAATATATTAATTGTATTAAAATGGAAAAAGATACCACAAACAAACCTAAAAGTCAAGCTACAGAGTAGGAAAAAATCTTTACAATGAATACTATTAAAAAAGGGTAAGTTCCAGGAATTCTAATAAACCAATAAGAAAAAGACCAACACCACAAGAGAAAATGTGCTAAGAATTTGAACCCTAAACATCTGTACACCCATAATTTGCTGAAATAAAAAAAAAGAAAGAATTTGAACAAGCAAGTCACAGAAAAGGAAACTCAGTAGCCAAAAAATATATGGAAAGGTACTTGACCTCACCAGTATTTAGAGAAACTCAACTTAAAATCATAATAAGAGAAACTTCCAGGTGAAGATGGCAAATTACCTCACTAAAATGACAATAAAGATTCTTTATTTGAAAAGCATAAACTCACAAGAATAAATAGAAAGGGAGAGGAGACCACAGCAACAAAATTTTGGAATCTATAAAGCAAATAAATGAGAGAAAACTGACATTAAATCTAAGAAAGCTGAATCCTAATCTAGAAAAAATAAAAGAAAAAGAAAAAGAAAGGGGGAGGGGAAGCGGGTTAAAGAAAACAACAATCCAGAAGTGGGGAAAACTGGATAGTAACCCATATTGGTCTATGTCTTAGCGCACGCTGCTATAACAAAAATACCACAGTAGTCTGGGTGGTTTAAACAACAAACATTTATAAATATTTCACAGTTTTGAAGCCTGGAAAGTCTGAGATCAAGGTGCCAGCAGATTCAGTGCCTGATGAGGGCCTCTTCCAGGTTTGCTGGCAGCTGCCTTCTCACTGTGTCCTCACAAGGCCTTTCCTCCGTAGGCACACGCTTGTGGAGAGAGAGAGAGCTCTCTCTTCCTCTTTGTATAAGGGCAATAATCCCATCATGTGAGTCCCATCCGCATGACTTAATCCAAATCTAATTACCCCCACAAAGGTCCCACTTCCAAATACCAGCCAAATACCAAATACTTCCAAATACCATCACATGGGGAGCTAGAGATTCAACATTTGAATTTGGGTGGAGACAGGATACAAACATTTCCTCTATAACAGTCTACCAGGTACCTCAGACGAGGAGGATGAAGGTGGAGTGAAAAATAGAGACTGATGGGAATCTTTAAACAGCCATTAGGTTTCCAGATTCCCTTCCTTGCTTCATGTAGCCAGACCTTTAAAGAGGGTAAAATAAAGTCTCTGGGAAACAGATAACACACAAAGCTGAGGGCAGATTACTCTATAGAGAACAGGAGGATTAAGTGAATGTTTATATACCAAATGCTGACAGGGTGAAGGAAGTCTGTATCCTACAGGAAAAAGAATGGGAAATGCCTGAGACTTTGCTGAATTCGTTTATCAGTTCTAGGAGTCTCTTAGATGAGTCTTTGGGGTTTTCTAGATATAATATCATATCATCAGCAAAGAGCGAGAGTTTGATCTCGTCTGTCCCCATTTGGACACCCTTAATATCCCTTTCTTGCCTAATTGCTGTGGCAAGGATTTCGAGCACTATGTTGAATCGAAGTGGAAATAGTGGGCAGCCTTGTCTGGCTCCGGTTCTAAGTGGGAATGGCTTCAATTTTTCCCCATTCAATATGATATTGGCAGTGGGTTTGTCATAGATGGACTTGATAATTTTAAGGAATGAGCCGTCTATGCCTATTTTGATGAGAGTTT
>NW_012148519.1:1362943-1382049 GCF_000956105.1 Propithecus coquereli
TAGGGATTCTGACTATTCTAAAAGAAAAAGCTTAACACTAATGACAAGGTTCCCCCAAGGAAATGGCTCAATATTATGAGTCCCATAAGTGAAGAGCCCTACTCTCAAGCTAAGAACTTATAATCAGGTTTTTAGTGCCCTACTTTTAAATATGAGTGGGTATCCACAGATCAGCATATTCCTAAGGAAAACCTTAAAAATGAAAGAGAGCAAAACAAACAGAAAAAAGTAATCCAGAGAAAATAGATTCTATAGATTCTATGTAGGAAAAGAAAACTTAAAAACAAAAAATCTAACCAAAATAAAAGAGACTATAATTATTACTCTTACAGAGTTAAGAGTAAATATTAACAAGAGCAGGAAACCATAAGATAGAAAAAAAGAAAGAAGGAAAAAAAAAGAAAAAGAAGGCCAGGCACAGTGGCTCACACCTGTAATCCCAGCACTTTGGAAGGCTGAAATGGGAAGATCACTTGAGGCCAGCAGTTTGAGACCAGCCTGGGCAACACAGCAAGACCCCATTATCTATAAAAAATAAAAAACTAGCCAGGTGTAGTACACACCTGTAGTCCTAGCTACTTGGGAGGCTGAGGCAGGAAGATTGCTTGAGTCCAGAAGATCAAGGTTACAGTGGCATCACTGCACTCCAGCTTGGGCAACAGAATGAGACCCTGTCAAAAAGGGAGGGAGGGAGGAAGGAAAGAAGGGAGGGATTGAAGAAGGAAATTCACAGAACCCAGACTTCATCTTGACTAACCTGTATCCAATCCATGAATCTCCCTTAAACATTTCTGACAAAGAATAAGATAGTCTTATGCATGAACCCCTGCAGTGACAAAGAACTTCCTCCTTCCCAGCAATAATAACAACTAGCCTTTACTGAGTACTAACTGTGTGCCTATCCCTGTTTTAAGCCCTTTGCATGTATTAACTCATTGAAAGTCAACTCATTCCAAATTTGGACAGCTCTGTAGAAAGTTCAGACAGGACTCCCTCCTATCCTCATGGGTCTCTTACTTAGGAGGAATGGGGACTTTCATCTTGAGAAGGGAAGCCCATGGAGATGGGCTGGTGAAGATGAAGACAGAGTTGGTGTTAATCATTGTGTTACATGTTTATCAACATAAGCACAGTCTATACTGAGCTCTAAAATAGTAGTAATAGTAATTGTTAACATTTATTGCTGGTCAAGGTGGCATACACCTGTAATCCCAGCTACTCTGGAGGCTGAGGTAGGAGGATCACTTGAGCCCAGCAGTTTGAGACCAGCCTGGGCAACACAGCAAGACCCTGTCTCTAAAATATATAAATTAATTTTTAAAAATGTATTGAAGCATATGATCACTTTACATGTATTTACCTCACTTAATCCACGTAACAATCCTATATTTCTACAAATAAACAAACTGATGCTTTGAAAGATTAAGTAACTATTTTAAGTTTACAGAGCTAGTAGCCAGCATTCTAGCCCAAGCTGTCTGATCCAGAGGCTGAGCTGTTATTCATACCCATCAGTACAAGTTTCAAAGTTACTAGATTTCTGAGAAGTATATAATGGAAAAATCTCTGAACTGAGGGTAAAACCTGAGCTCTGCTCCCTCTTCTGCTACTTTCTCTGTGAGCTTGAGTAAACTGCTTTCTCATTTCCTTAAGTATGAAACAAGAGAGCTGAACTAGATGATCTCAAAAGCCCAAGTCTAACTCTGATAATCTACATTCCAATTAAAGGTATCTATACTCCTTCCCCATCTGGAATGTGCCCACCATAACATTTCTTGGGGCATCCTATTAACATGTACAGATGATGATGATGATGATGATGATGATGAGTGAATACGTGAATCAATGAAGGATATCTTTAACATTTTCCTTTGCAAAAGGCTGCCCCTGGTCAGATGTTCTCAGAGGAGGAAAGAGGGTTCTTGTTTCCCTTTTTAGTTTCAGTTGCTTTTCATCAGTTGGCCTCAAATCTCAGGCATATATAAAGAAAGCCAGCTTCACCTCAAGCCTTTCTCTCAAGGTCCAGATGTAGGCTAGAAGCAGAAAGTGAATATGCAGAGTAGCCAATTAGTTCACTGTGTGCCCTCATGACCTCTGACCCCTGCTGGGCCACCCCATCCATTAGCTGTCCTCTTCCCCCTCCACCCACCTCTCTCTCAGTTTGAATCGTTGTCCTGCCATTCTCTTTCAGCAAAGAAACATGCTCAGGCATTCGGCCAGCAGCCTTTACTTTCTGCTCTTTTGTCTCCTCCCTCTGTTGTCCTTGTTGCTAACCTGGTCACCACTCCTTGACCCTACCGCTGTCGCCCCTCCTGGGGTTGGGGAGGGGCAGGGTTTCCTGGGAGGAAGAAGGCAAGTCTTGCTTTTCCTTTTCACTTGGGTTTCATTCCACAAATGAGTTTTGATCCTACTCCTATTGCACAAAATTCCCTGTAATGCTTTCTCTGGGATGATGATTTGTTTCAAAGGCAAGTGTTCTGAAAAGCCCATATGGGTGAAGGCAGCAGTATGTTCCTTCCAGATGTTGGCTATTCCTCTATGAGGTTGGAAAATATGTATACAGTATATAAACATATATAATATTACTTATTACATACATATTCTATTGATTGCAAGGGGAAAAGATTATGGGTGTGTGAGTATATATTTGTGAAATAAAAAGCAACCATCAAAAGAGGAAAATCAACTAATTAATTTTATTACACTCGAAAAAAAGTCTTCCAAATGTTGTTAGCATCTGTTAACTCTTCAGAATTCTAGCTCAAAGAGAAAAGGAGCTTCTGGTGAGTTAATCATAAAAGGGCAAGTGCCTGGGAGTCAGACGCACTGGATTTAAATCCAAGTTCTGCCACTTGTTGACTAGGTGACTTTTGGTAATAATAGTAGCCCATTTCCTGAATGCATTCTATGTGCCAAGCACTTTATACATATCATCTCATTTCATCCTCATCATAAACAGTGAGGTAGAGATTATCAATTACTTCTATTATACAAATAAAGAAATGAAGGCCAAGAGAAATTAAATTATTGGCTGAGGGTTGTATAAATAGTAAATGACAGAAAGGGAACATGAACAAGGCATACATGGCTCCAGAGTTCTTAAGTCCAGTGCTGTACTTCCACCCAATTACAAAGTACAGTCCTTAAGTTATTTAACTTTTATGAGTTTTGGTTTCCTCACCTATAAAATGATCCATCATCTATCTGTAAAGTACCTAATAGCAATGACTAATGACTGAATGCTTACTATACTCCAGTTTTCTAAATGCTGACACTCCTTACTTCATTTAATCCTCACAAAGTCCCAATAAATAGGAAGTATTATCCCCATTATACAGAGGAGGAAACTGGAGCTTAAAGGGGTAAAGAAACTAACCCAGATCACACACAGGTTTTGAGTGGTAGAGCTGGGATTCTAACTTGAGTCTGTTCAGCCCTAGAGCCTATGCTCTTTCCACTTCCGGCTCCATGACAATTGCCTCGAAAAGGCATACTGAGGAAGATATGGTATATACACTTTATATAAGAGAGGGCTACAGGAACATAGAGATGGAGGAAATTAATTCCAACTGAGGATAACAGGGACAGCTTTATGGAGAATGTAGAAATTCCCTTGATGGAAATTACTTTAATGCCAGAAAGGCTCAGAAATACATCTGTTTCATAAAATTACATAAATACACCTTTATTATGTACCAATGTTGACGCTAAAGAAGCAAGCGGGACCCTTGTCGTAAGCATGCCTAATAAGTAAATAAGTAAAGCAGATACTGTGTCTCACTCATCAAAGTGCTACTTGCCCCCTCCCTATCCCTTCCCATCCCAACAGCATCTAGAATAGTACCTTGCACATAGTGGGCACTCAACAGATATTGCCGAAATGAATAAGTGAATGATACCTCAGGAAAGATTTGGTTCAGGGCCTTGCTACTTTGGAGGATGCTGTAGTCCCAAAGCTTGAAGACCCTCTTTCCTCTCATCTTTCTCCCTGCAGCTTCTCTGACAAGCCCCAGGCTGAGTGACAGGGGACCCCCTGTACCAGAGATGATTTATGGTTCTTTGTTATACAAATCCTTTCACATTCCTCTCCATCCTCTTTTTGCAGCCAATTCATCATGATATTTAAATGAAACTTTGGTTAGCGAACTATGGCTCACAGCCCTGAAGACAATTGTTCAGGGCACCTTCTCTAGTATTCAGTTCTAAAAAAGACCATCCATTTCTCTACCAGGAATATCTTAGATTTTCCCGCTTTTCCCAAGGACCCAGAGAAATGCCTTTATTTCTACCTTAGAGAATCCCAGGTACTCAGCCTGAGCAGTGAAAAGAAAGAGGGCGACATATAGCTAGCAGGCATGGAAGGCAATGCCTTGTAATTGCTCCATAATTAAAATACTAGAAGCCCCAAGGAAGATATAACCACGGTATTTCAGCCTAGGCTGCAGAATAACTTCGCAAAGATTCCTCAGAGGTGTTTTACTCAATGCTCTGGGAATCCCAGCTCTGTTTGGTCAATCTGCCACCAAAATGATGATGGCAAAGTGAAACTTTCTTGATTCTTCATACCATTAACATTAAGCGGATGGTATACTGATCCAAGTAAACCCTTTGGCATGGCTATATGAATAAAACAGGAGTAAGCACTTCCTGCCTCTGTCATTAAGCTTATTTCAATCACATCACTCCTGGGATGCAATAGATGCTGCTATTACCTTGACTGTCAGTACAGACAGTAGAATTGAGACTTAAACTCCTGGACAAAAATCACATATGCTCACTCTAATACAAGATCATGTAGAAATGGGCACCTTTTATTTTATTTATTGAGAGTTATATACCATCACCTTACTGTGAAAAGAACTGTGGCTGTTAGATACTAATTACATGATATTTTATAACCAAGATGAAATGATGCCTTCTAATTTCCTACTTCATGATGCTAAACAAACCCACTGCTTCTCTCTATGGTCATTTTCCCTTTGTGTACAATTAGGACATGAAAGTTCTGCTTCCTATCCTCCTAGAAGAAAACTCAAAATGCAACGTAAAACAACAGAGAGATATTTTATAAAATAATGTGTTCCAAAAAAGTTGGGCATACATCTCAATTCAGTGAACCACATCATACTTTAAAGGTACCAAAGAATCTCACATAATATAGAACAGGAAATGAGTGTGAGCCCAAGGTTCAAGAGGTTATGCAGCACCCAGCAAGCTCATACATCTCATTGGCAAGAAATTATAATTATTTTAAAATGAAATAAAAATGTTTTTTCTTTCAATTTACATGTATTATTTTTCAAATGGCTACTAAGTTGTGAAATCATAAATATGTGTTAAGATATTTGGACTTAACAACTGAATTTTAAGGTATTTCCTTTAGCCTGAGTTGTGAAAAATTACGGAGACACTAAGAGCATAGTTAATCAAGAAAGTTTGGAAGCCTTGATTTTTATCAGCTATAAACTGAGTCTAATAATAGTATCTACAACATAGGATTGCAGTGAGATTAAATGGGTTAATATATAAAAAACATTTAGAATAGTATTAGGCATCTATCTTGTCGTAGTAGTAGTATTACCACCTCATTACCTAGACAGTTCTCTTCAATGATCTTACCCTCATTTCTATGTGACAGAAGGGTTTTGAAGTATGTCTGTATCTGTAAGATTAAAACTTTATAACTGCCATCATAATCAAATGTTTTAATTTAAATTTACTATCTTGGAAGAAAAGTGAAACTACTCCATTTCTTTATTTTTTTTCTTTAATTTTTAGGTCTTCTAGGATTGAAATTTTCATCCAGTTATCTTGTTTTAAAAAACTAGAAACACAGAATTTGTTTTTACTACATAACGGTTTTTAAAAATAGTAATCAATAACTCTTTGGCAACAGGTTTATATCTTTTCAGAAACAAACCTTTCTTCTTTTAAAAATTATTTTATTTTTTGTGCTAATCTTCTCTGTATTGTTCCAATTTTAATATAAGTGCTGCTGAAGTGAGCATTCAAAAACAAATTTTTTTAAAAATTGTGTTTAAAGAAACCTTTAATAAGATTTTTGCCCTCCTCCCACTCCCCATTCCTCAATTATGACTTCCCATAAGCTGGTCTGCTAAGGAGGTAAGCAGAATTAACTTGCTGTATATTAATTACAGGCTGTCTTGCTATAATCTTGCTTAGCAAACTCCTCAAAAATGTTTTATTTTTCTTTTTAAAAAACTTTTAAAACTTTTTTATATAATTTCAGACTTCTAGAAAAGTTGTATGTTTGGGCATGGTGGCCCACGCCTGTAATCCTAGCACTTTGGGAGGCTAGGGCGGGAGGATTGCTTGAGGTCAGGAGTTCAAGACCAGCCTGAGCAAGACCCTGTCTCTACAAAAATTAGAAAAATTATCTAGGCATGGTGGTATGCTCCCGTAGTCCCAGCTTCTCGGGAGGCTGAGGCAGGAGGATAGTTTGAGCCCAGGAGTTTGAGGTTGCAGTGAGCTATGATGATGCCACTGCACTCTAGTTGGGGTGACAGCCAAGACCCTGTCTCAAAAAAAAAAAAGAAAAGAAAAGAAAGAAAGAGAAAAGAAAGAAGGAAAGTTGTAGAAATGGTACAAAAAATTCCTGTATATGCCTCACTCAATTTCCTAAATATTGGTATTTTACCGCATCTACTTTACCAATTATACCTTGGTCATTTTGCTGACACTGTCTGACAGATTTCTCCACTCTAAATTCACAATTTTTCCCTTTGTAATTAATAAATATCTTGTGGGGACAAACTTTGTGACCTTGTAAATATCCTGTTTGTCATCCAAATTTCACCCGATAGTTTTCCCTCCCATTGATGATTCAATTATTACTATGATAGTTGTCAAATAGTAATTTTCTAATTCCATCATTCCTTCTATATTTATTAGTTGACATTCTACTATAAGGACTCACTTTATAGTGAGTCCTTCTCCCACATTTATTTATTTACTCTTATTTATTTATATACCTGTATATTTTATCCAATGAGTTATTATACATCACTATCATTATTTATTTTTATGTCTAACTGGCCGACATCTGGCCACTAGGAATCCCTTCAAAATGACTCTTGGACATTTTGACATATCCCATATTTTTTGAGCACTTCCTAATTTACTAGCTTAATAAGATGTTCAAGGTTCATCTTGTACTTTCCCAGCCCTAGCCCTGGAATTGCCCAATTCTCCAAGGAGCTCCAAGGAGTTCCTTTTATTATTATTATTTTTTTTTCTGGTTCCTCTGAATAGCAAACAGAATTTAGAAACCAAGATCTGGAAGGTAGGTGTGCTCATTGCTTCTGGAGTGTCATTGTTTCTGGGCCTTCTCAGTGAATAGAGCTAGGTAATACATACACACATATATGTGCATATATGTGTATGTGTGTGTGTGTATACACACACACTCGCAATAAACACATACTCATACCCATTTTAAAAACCACAAATTTATACCGTCATGTCCAATTCTAATCCAACACTACAGGATTCATTCTCCTCTTCTCCCTTTCGAGACTTGTAACTCTCTTCTCTCTCAGTGAGGAAACTAACTCCCATTATCCTTAATATATTAACATTTCCTTATTTGCCTAATCCCAGATTACACAGAAGTAGTTTTAGAATTGCTACCCAAAAAAGCCCACCACTGCAAAAAAACTAAAAGTTTAAAATTTATTTACAGTTCATTTATTCTATAGCCTAAGAATATATATTAACTAAAAAAATTGTGGCCGGGCATGGTGGCATACACCTGTAATCCTAGAATTTGGGGAGGCTGAGGCGGGAGGATTGAGGCCAGGAGTTAGAGACCAGCCTGAGCAAGAGTGAGACCCCATCTCTACAAAAAGTAGAAAAATTAGCTGGGCATGGTGGCGCACGCCTGTAGTCCTGGCTACTGGGGTGGCTGAGGCAGGAAGATCACTTGAGCCCAGGAGTTTAAGGTTGCAGTGAGCTATGATGATGCCATTGCACTCTAGCCAGGGCAACAGAGTAAGATAAGACCCTGCCTCAAAAAAGAAAAAAAAAATTGTAAACTTACTTGGCTGGGGTTAGTCCCCAAACACACATCTGCTTTTCAGTGTGATTATATTATTCATTAGGAACTGTCAGATTCATTTGTTTGTATTCCATTTTAGGATTTCCCCACCATGTGTGTGTGCATGTGCGTGTGTATGTGTGTGTTTTAGTATATGAACATTAACATGGTTTCAAAAAATAATGCTATTTAAAAAGGAATATTTAAGAAAAATGTCACTCTCTATCCCTTCCACTTAGTCTCCAGCCCCCCTACCCACTTTCTATGGCAACCAATCTCATTAGGTTCTGGTTTATCCTTCCTGTTTTTCTTTTTTGGTCAAAAAAGCAGATACATGTATATTTTCTCACTTCCCTTTTTTTCTTACACAAAAAGTAGCATACTATAGATACTCTTTTGTACTTAGATTTTTTCACTACACAATATATCCTCGAAATCATTCCTTATCAGTTTACAGACATCTTCCTCATTCTTTTTCACAGATGTATAGTACTCTACTATGTGCTTGTACCATAGTTTGTTCAACCACTCTCCTCCATATGGGCATTTAGGTTGTCTCAATTATGTTGCAAATACAAACAATGCTGCAGTAAATAAACTTGTACATACGAATTTTTACATTGCTGGAGGTGTATATTCAGGGTAAATTCTTAGGATTACTAGGCCAAAAGTAAACACATTTGAAGTTTTTTTTGATACCTATAAGGGTTTTTGTTGTTGTTGTTTGTTTTTGAGACAGAGTCTTGTTCTTTCACCCAGGCTAGATTGCAGTGGCATCATCATAGCTCACAGCAACCTCAAACTCCTGGGCTCAAGCCATCCTCCTGCCTCAGCCTCCCAAGTAGCTGGGACTACAGGTGCACTCAGCTAATTTTTCTATTTTTAGTAGAGACAGGGTCTCACTTTTGTTCAGGCTGGTCTTGAAGGGATGCCTATAAGGTTTTAATACAGAGATTTAAAGTAGTTTTTGTGACAATATTCATTACATATTTGTCCACATAGGTATGGTTTGTTTTTGTTTTGCTTTATTTTTATAAGAGACAAGGTCTCACTCTGTCACCCAGGCTAGAGTGCAGTGGCATGATCACAGCTCACTGTAGCCTTGAACTCATGGGCTCAAGAGATCCTCCTGCCTCAGCCTCCCGAGGAGCTAGGACTCTAACAGGCACACACAACCAGGCCTGGCTAATTTTTAACAATTTTTTTTAGAGATGGGGTCTCATTATGTTGGCTAGGCTGGTCTCAAACTCCTAGCCTCAAGCAATCTTCCCTTCTCGGCCCTCCAAAGTGCTGGGATTACAGGTGTTAGTCACCACACCCAGGTGTGGTGTCACTTAGGTGTTTTTCTTTTAGATTTTGAAGTTACCAGACTTTATATGTCTTTTATGCATCACAATTATACCTTAACAAATGCATTCTGATGTTTATAAGCAGTGAATAACAAAATTCTTCCTAAGTAGTATTCAATTTTGCATTTATTTAATTAGATTTTAGCTCCAAAAGTCATACTGTATAAAAATAATGGGGGGAAAGATCCCTTAGATCTGCGAAACAATAGGTATGTAAGGATGGATCACATTCTGCCTGTGGGAATGATTGGGAACATAATATTTTTACATCTCTAAGGAGGAGGTATTTCCTCCCAGCAGAGTTGATAATCTGAAGTTGCTGGAAACATGATGAATAGTGAAGGGAGCTGGTCTGCTGGTGCTACAGGACCTGGTTGATTATACTGTAAATCATGCAAACACCGACATGCTGAACAAAAAGCTTCTCCAGACATCATCTCCTTCTCGCTAAAACAACAGTTCTTTAAAAAATAGGCAGATCGGTAATTATCTCAAGCTGAGAATATACAAAATGCTGACATTAACCCCTAGAGATGCAGAGAAGTTTTATGGCTTTGAAGTCTGTAAGGCATTTTAAAAATGCCTTATAAATATGATTTGACACTCTTGATTAGGCATTCTAGGAGGAAGGACAACTAACTCCCACCCTCCACTCCCACAGTCTATGCTCAGTACTATAACATTATTCTGGAGTTTTATTATTTGCATCTTTGTTTGGGGGGGCTTCCCTTATGCAGAGTCTAGGATTTGCAAATAATTCTCTACCCCTTAGAAAGGTAAACGTTTTATTTGGAAACCTTTGTGGGATTTGGGCTTTCACAGATGGAGATCAAAGATAAGAATTAGTCCTCTGCTCCACTGCTGACCAATAATGTCAACAAATCCTCCTTGTCCCTTTGTCTTTCCCACTATAAAGCAAAAGAATCTCTCTGTGGTGCACATATTGATATTTTACCACTTTTGCTTTACCATTTATACTTTGATCATTTCATTCACATGGTGTCTGCCAGGTTGCCCTACTGTAAATTTATTATTTTTCTCTTTGTGATTAATAAATAGCTTGTGGGACATACTTTATGACTATTACAAATACACTGTTTCTCATATGTGGTAAAGAGTTTCATGAAGAGGTCACAAATTCACAGCAAGGTCCTCACTAGATCTTAAATATGGTATTATTTAAGTCACCTCATGCCAAACAGTCTATATCTGAAGAAAACCCAAGTCTCATTAGTTGATGCTTTAATCTTGGCATCAATAATGTGAGGTAATGCAGCCTTATTTGAAGAGCTCAAGCTTTGGAATCACACAAATTGGGTTCCAAATCCAGCAAGACCACCTACTACCTATATGTGAGAGGCAAGCTACTCAGTATCTCTGAGAGCCTTAGTTTCTTCCTCACAAAAACGGGAATACTATAATATCAACCTTATAGAGCTGTAGTGAGTTCAATGAGCTCATATAATCTGAAAAGTACCCAGAATTCTATGTGGCACACAGTAGGCACTCAATAGCTATTAATAAATAATGGGGATATTATTTCGGTTTTGAACCCTGATGAAATTTCTTTCTTGGATGGAGACATTCTGCCATATTATACACCTATATTGTCAATCCAGCCTTAAATCAGACCGACTTAAAAATAGAAAAGCAAATTCCACTGTAAATTCTCTCCAGGGAACTAAACTGTGGTGTCTATGGACCCAGAGATCACGCCAACTCTTTACTTCAATGTGGACTGTACATTGAGAGGTCAGTAAGATGATTCCAGAGAGCTTGTTATTGCAACAAGACGGGAGTGCCACCATGAGGTCGGCTTTGGTCCTGGCAATATTTTCTTGAATTCTGTCCTAATTACAAGAATATTTGAGTAGTTATATTTACATTGCATTATACTTGCATTAAAACCTGAAAAGTATACTCTGTTGACTCCTAATGGCAAAAAACTGTAAGAATTTATATTTCTAAAGTATTTGAGTATTGGTGGATCTTGAGAATTTGAAATTGAAAACTTAGCCCCAGGAAAAGTGAGGTTTTTGTGGCATTATGTGAATGGCTGCTGGGTTTATTACCTATAGCCAATCACCCTCTCCTCGACTTACTTTTTAATTAAAAGACACTGCAGCTATGGTCCAAGGTTCTAGCCCCTTTGCAAAAGAAATAATAATTCCTATTTCCAAACAACCATTAGAAACTCCACTCAGGTGTCCCACAGAAATCTCAAACTCAACCTGTTCAGAATTAAACTTATTATATTGTCCTCACATGAACCTAGCCCTCCAGTATTCCCCATCTCCATGAGCAGATTCATACTCACCCAGTCACCTGAGTTTGAGACCTGGGAGTTATTTTAGGTTCCTTCCTCCCCTCCTATCCCCCCACATCCAATCACTTTATCTCCTTAATGCCCTTTAGAATTGCTTCTTTCTCATTGTCCCACTGCTACTGCTTTCTTCCCTCACCAGACTACTATTTCAATATTCTCCTGGTCTTCCTGACTCCAGACTTGCCTCTCTTCTACATCGCTGCTACAGTGATCTTTTAAAATTAAAAACTGTTTATACCCATGGCTTAATATCCTCTAATGGTTCTCAGTGCCTACAAGATCAAGGCCAAATTCCTCAGTATATACAAAAGGCCCTTCACAAGCTAGTCCCTACCCATGTGTCCAGCTCCATTTCTTGCTGCATTTAGCTTTGTTGAACTGCTACTAGATTCCCAAACACAACAGGCTGTTTTCATGCCTCCTTACATTTGTTCCTGCTGTTCTCTCTAAATATCTTTACCTGTCTTTGCAGGCGCCCAGCTAGCTCAGTCCGTGGAGCATGATACTCTTAAATATCTTTGCCTATCTTTTCCAATTGGTCAACATCTTACTTTTTGAGACGATGCAAGTTTTATCTTCTCTACAAAGCCTTTGCTAACTTTCCACAAGCACACCCCATCCTGCCACCCAGAGCAAATACTCCCTCACTTCCTATAACTTATACCACATTACCTAAAGAATTTTCTTGCTCTGTTTGAAAAGAGCTTTCTATCCCTAGTAGAATCTAAGCTACTTGAGAGTAAGGACTGTGTCTAATTTATTTCTGCATCCCAGCCTACACATGCTGGAAACACTGTAAAAACAACAACAACAAAGTTTGTTGAATGATAAGCAGGGAGTAGAGGAGGAAAGGTTTTTAAAAACATACTTTGAGGGCATGGAGTGATCACTCTGTGCGCAACAAGTTATCCCAACTAGCTCCAACTGCAGTGTTATACAGACTTTGTGTTCTCACTTGCTACAGGTGAGAAACCATGTGTGTCTACCAGTCAGACCATGCTGGTTTTTAGAGAAATTCCAGTTATACAAAACCATGATTCAATTTCCTCATCACTTTTATTGACAATGCTTCTAAATTGTTTTGTTTTGTTTTTCCCCCAAGAGGAAATTGTTCCTTAATGAGTCAGCTGGACATTGGCAAGGTACGAAATGGTATGTCAGTTTCTATCTTACTTCATTCATTCATTCAGCCAAAAGTTATTACAAAGCACCAAGCAAAAGACAGGTCCATTCCTATGTCTAAATTCATAAGGTTGGCAGTTTCAGGGATCTTTGTCTATTTTATTTCACTTCATTAATTCAACAAGATTTACTGACCACTTACTATGAAACAGGCTCCATGCAAAGTAAACATAATATCAAGATAAATGAGATGCAGCTTAATGCTCCAAGTCTGTGGACAAATGTGGAAACATCATTTCAATGCAACAGGAAAAGAACTAAAATAGAGGTACTTACAAAGTGGCATGAGGACTCAAAGAAAAATGGACTATGTCAAGGAGCGGACATTCAGAGCAAGCTTCACAGAGAGGACATGTAAACTGAGTTTTGAAGAATGTATGGAGTTTGCAGGGGAGGAAGGGGAGAGAGGACATTCCAAGAAGAAAGAAAAATATGTACAAAGATTCAGAGTTAGAAGAAGTAAAGCTGAAATGAGATGAGAAACGGAAGCTTAGAGAAAGTAAGTAACTTGCTTAAGGTCACACAGTTGGTAAGTGATAGGGCTGAGAATTGAACCCAGCTGAAGGTGTTTGTGGGCATTTGTCCTGTTTCTTGAGAGTGCTGGAGCCGAAAAAAAGGTTGAGAACCAGTTCGGAGGGCCTGTCATACAAGTTAGAGGAGTTCAGGGTACGTTCAGTAGACAATGGGGAATCATGAGAGGTTTTTAAGCAGAGAAGTAACATAGTCTCATTTGGGCTTTAGAAATATAATTCCAGCAGTGATTCTTAATCTTGACTGCAATTAGAATCACTTGAGAAGCTATCAAAAATTACTAGGGAGTCTCTAGAACAATTAAGCCAGAATTTCTGGGGGTGGGACCCAGTTTTCTTTTGTTTCTTTAAATTCCTTGGGGATTCTAATGCGTGGTTAGGGTCAAGAACTACTGCTATAGAAGAACAGACTGAAAGATGAAAAAGGACTAATATTTATTAAGTACCTACTATGTTCGAGACTTTGTTCCAAATGCTTTATACAATAACTATAATCTGTATATATTAGGATTTTATATATGTCTAGTATCCTGACCCATCTCAACCATTTTGAGCCCTCTGCGGTGAACGATTATGTTAATCTTAGCCTTCAAGGTAGATATTATAATCCTATAATCCCTATTTTACCAATGAGGAAACTGAAGCATACACTAATGAAATAACTCATCCAAGATTATCAAATTACTAAATGACACAACTGAATTCAAATGTAAGTCTCTGTGATGCCCCAAACCCATGGTCTTTCCACTACACACCATTGCCTATGAGCCTAGCTTAATCCTCAGAAAAATTCCAAAGCAGGCATCATGACCCTCATTTTACAAATGAGGAAATTAGTCCCAGAAAGGTTAATTTGACCAGGTCACAACTAATAGGTACAGAGGTTCGGAGGGATTTAAATTCAGACCTGTATAATTCCAAGTCCACGCTTATGAAGGTAAAGTATTATAGCACATATTCAACACTTAATACTTCTTTCCTCTGAAAGAAGGGAAGCAAATTGGCTTATTAATATAATCCACAGTATTATTCCTCTTCCTTCTTGGGTTCTAGGAGGCTGAACCTCTCTTGAACTATCAATCCCAGAGTCCTTTTTGGGAGGGGAAGGGAAAGCAGAACTCTGCCATAACCCCCATCATATTCACCTGGAAAACCTTTACCCTTGGGTAAGTCCAACACTACAAACTTCTTCACACCCTTATCTAAGCAGCTGAATCATGCTAATTTGTCTCTTCCTAAATTAATTGTCCCAAAGCTCAAATGGGCATTCATTGCTCAGCAATATTACTGCCTCTCCTCAGGAAGTTCATTTTCCCACTCTTAGAGAGTATTATTTCATATCATTTCTTCTTTCCTCAACCCTCCAACACTCTCTGACAGAATCCCATCCCATAATTCCCTCTTCTCTGTTGCATCAAAAACTTACACCTTTCTACTGGATGGTTTCATACAATCTACGAACATCCCCTAGTGCCCATCTTTAAATACATCAAAAACAAAAAGCAGGCAGGGCGCGGTGGCTCACGCCTGTAATCCTAGCACTCTGGGAGGCCGAGGCAGGCGGATTGTTTGAGCTCAGGAGTTCGAAACCAGCCTGAGCAAGAGCGAGACCCCGTCTCTACTAAAAATAGAAAGAAATTAATTGGACAACTAAAAATATATAGAAAAAAATTAGCCGGGCATGGTGGCGCATGCCTGTAGTCCCAGCTACTCGGGAGTCTGAGGCAGGAGGATCGCTTGAGCCCAGGAGTTTGAGGTTGCTGTGAGTGAGGATGACGCCACGGCACTCTAGCCCGGGCAACACAGGTGAGACTCTGTCTCAAAAAAAAAAAAAAAAAACAAAAAAACATAAAGCAAAAACCTCCTTTGAGTCCACATTTGCCTCTAGCTACCACCCACTTCTCTGATATCCTTTTTGGCTAAACCTTTGGTTAAGAGCTGGCTTCATCAATCTCCATTTCTCCACTTTTTACTACTCAATCATCTCTATCTACTAGTGCCCCTGAAACTGATATTAATCAGGGGCTCTAGTGACCTCCATGTTGCCAAACGCAGTGATCTTTTCTTTGTCCTCAGCCTCTCAACAGCCTTTGGAACAGCCAATCATTACCTTCTTGAAACTTACTTTTGGCTTTGGTGACACCACATTTCTGGTCTTTCTACCTCACTGGTTGCTTCCTATCTCACTTGCTTCTTCTCAGACTCATGTTCTACAGGTATCTCCTCCTTTGCCTGATCTCTAAATGTTATTATAACATAAGAGTCAGTCCTGGGTCCCCTTTTCTTCTCTATTCACGCATTTTCTCTGAGTGATCACATTCATGCTCGTGCTTTTGGATACGGGTTTGTCACCACTTATATAGCAATTGGGTACTAAAGTCAGCTCATAAAGAAATAAAATCTCATAAAGTTGACTTTTTTTGAAAATTCCCTAAAATTGCTCAATAAAGCATAGCAGTTGTGGTTTCATACATGTTAATTTTATACATGGCTGTGGCCATATTTATGTGCCAAACTGAAGATCAACATACTAACAAGCCCTAACAATCAATTGTTCCTCCCATGTTGAAATAAATTGTTTTTATTGAGCAATAGATAAAGTACTTGGGAAATTTCTATTTTTAAAGAGTACACACTTGGAACAGCAAGATGCTTCCACTATAAGAGAGAGTCAGGGAATGAATCCATCTGAGGGACTAGAAGATTCACACCTCCCCATTTCATAATCACGTCACATGTGCTTTCCTTGAGTATAAAGGAATCACCCACTATTTCAAGTATTAATATTTCTCATTCTCTTTGGTTTAATATGTATAACTGAATTTTAATAAGTTAAGTGCTTGTAGAACTCCTCTGTACCATTTATACATTTATGACTTCCAAATTCACTTCTCTAGCACTGAACTTTTTTCCTGAGCTTCAGACTCAGAACCAACTACGTACTTGGCCATCTCCACTTAAAATCAACTAGGCATCCTAACACATCCCACACTTA
The DNA here is from genome assembly GCF_000956105.1 of Propithecus coquereli. Taxonomy (NCBI): domain Eukaryota; kingdom Metazoa; phylum Chordata; class Mammalia; order Primates; family Indriidae; genus Propithecus; species Propithecus coquereli. Next base: position 1,379,382 of record NW_012148519.1, read on the forward strand.
GCAATTGATTCCACCTTCCATGTCTCACCTGCACCAAAAAGCTATTCTTCTCTTAGTCTTTCTTAGCTGGGTAAATGGCATGCCATCTACCCAGCCAAAAACCCTAACAGTGATCTTTCATTTTTCCCTTTCCCTCACTTCTGCATGAGGTACATCTAGATCCACCTCCAAAATATACCCCAAATCTATCCATTTATCTCCATCAGCACATACACCAACCTAGGCAAGCCACTATCATCATTTCTACTTTGACTGGTCCTCCTGTTTCCACTCGTAGCTTTTCTATGGTCCCTTCTCCAAATAGCCAGAGTAATCCTTTATGAAACGTTCGCTCATTCATTCATCAAACATTTTTTGAGAGTGCAAAGGAACTGGGGATACAACAATGAAGCAAAGTAGATCCCTGTGCTCTGGGACACTCATTCCAGAAAAGAGAGGGGCAATAAACAAGTAAATAATTTTGCATAGTACAAATGCAAGGAAGAAAATAAAAATTAAATGTGATAAATTAAATCATTTTGCTCTCTCCAAAAAAATTTTTGAATAGTTTTCCAAGGTGTTTAAATTCCAAATTCCTTACCATGACCGTTTTACAAGATTCTGTAAAATCTGGTTTCTGTTTGTCCGTCCAACTTTATCTGTACTACTCTTGCACACTGCAACCTGGCTCCAGTCACACTGGCATCCCTTCTATTCCCTCAATGTTCCAAACCTTTCCCCTTCTTCAGGCACCTCTTTCCCCTATCCAGAACGCTGTTCCCAGATCTTGGAAAGGTTGCCCCCTCTTGGCTCAAGTATCACTTCAACAGAGTAATTTAATCTAGGTAAAAGTTGCCCCTCAACCCTCTTCTCTATCAATTATACCTTTTTATTTGTTTCACAGCACTTATTACTTTCAGAGATTATCTTGCTTGTTTATTTGTTAACAATATCTATTGTCCCCACTAAAATGTAAGCTCCCTAAAAAGAGGAATTTTGGGATGCTGTTTACCAAAGTATCTTTCAAAGTCTAGAACAGTGCCCGGCATAAAAGGATATTTATAAATATTTTTTAAAAGAATTTATAAATAGATACGGATTATTCGACAATAAACCATACGAGTTTCTCACCACAGCCAGGCTCCGCCTCCAGGAGCCACTTCCTCTCACAGCGTAGCGGGAGCCTTTTCCTTCGAGGCAAAGGCAGTCGTCTGCGCAGGCGCCGTAGGACCGCGGGGCTTTCTGGGTAAAAGATGGACGTCCACGATCTCTTTCGCCGGCTAGGCGCGGGGGCCAAATTTGACGTGAGACGCTTCTCGGAAGATGCAGCCAGATTTCAGGTACTGTGCTCAGGGGGCCGAGGCCCCTGTAACTCCGGAGGAGCAGGAACCTGAGGATAAACCGGGTGCTGGGGGAGCCGGCGCACACGGACATCCCTTGGAGTATTTCCCCTCCTTTTGTGTTCAGCTTACCCGCAGACCTACCAGGTTCAAGCCTTCTAAATAAACTCTTTTCCTATCCTATCGTAGACATAGTCGGGCTTGGCATGAAGACGCTCTTTCCCCTCTTCTTAGTTTATTCAAAGCAAAGTTGGAATCTTTCATAGGGAACATTTTCTCGAAACTGGTGGAAGATTTTTCAAAAACAGAAAAAACCAAAAATGGAGAAAACAGATTCTTTCACTGTAGTCTACCCATGGTTAGCTTGGGATGCCTATAGTTGTACCGGGTATGGTTCTTTTTATTGCTCCAACCCCATGGCGTGTTAAGTAACCAATGAGAAGAGCGATTTAGAAATGGGAGATTTTATATAGGGAAGTAGTAAGTGATAAATTGGGAGAAATCAACTGGGGCCCAGTCGTGGAAAATCTTGAATGTCAACCTTGGTATTGGGACACTTTTGTGAGTGCCTGCGACATGAGTTTCTTCTCTAACTGGCAGTATAATGTAGTTAAGAGTATCAACTCTGGAGCCAGATTATCTGGGTCCAAACTCTGAGTCTGCCAGTTACTATTTAATATTATAGTTTTGAGACCTTGGTTAAACTACTTAATCTCCGAATACGTCAGTTTTCTCATCTTTAATACTGCTGTTTACCTTGTAGGGTTATGAGGATAAAGTAATCTAACATGTATAAACATGCTTAGAAATCTCCTTGATGTATAGTAAGTGTATATAAGTGTTTATTGCTATTGTGATTATTATTGTTACTATTATAAGGTCAGGAAAGGTATCGTTTTGGATTCCATTTGCCCAAACACACTTGTCAGCTTGACAGATATTTGGAAAAAGAGTCGAAAAGATGGGGAGTCATTGGACCTATATCCTCTCTGTCAGTCTTGCTTGAATGAAAGCAATGCTATTCTGTCAGTAGACTTCATATTAAATGTTTTGGGTTTTAGATAGGAAAAAGGAAATATGACTTTGATTCTTCGGAGGTGCTTCAGGGACTGGACTTTTTTGGAAACAAGAAGTCTGTCCCAGGTGAGTGTGGAGCATCACAAACACATCAGGAGCTCCAAAATGAAAAGAAACAAGAAGAGAGCCTAACTGAAAGGAAGAGGGAGCAGAACAAGAAAAAGAGGAAGAAGATAACTTCAGGTTAGTCTTTGATTTCTGTTATGTTTTTTCTCTTTATTTAAATTTTTTCAGTTACAAAAATAATACAAGCTTAAGGTTTCAAGTCAGAC
>NW_012148519.1:1383814-1384518 GCF_000956105.1 Propithecus coquereli
GCAGGCAAAAAAAAATTTTTTTAAAGTCTACTTCATGACACCCTCCAGCAGTATATGAGAATTTTCTCTTTCTGTAAATTTGTCCCCTCATATACTTTGTACCCCTTTTGTATACAGTTGTTCATCTGTTTCCTCTTAATTTACTAAACCTCTTATATTAAGGAAATTAGCTCTATGTCTAGCATATTATCTTTGCAGATCCAGTTTGCCGTGTGTCACATCTTCTTTATTAATTTATGTATTTTGGCCTTCTGAGCATTAAGTTCATTTTTTAAAAAATTCTTCCATGTTTTCTTATTTGCAATTTCATTTTGTTATATTAAAATCTTTGACCCTTCATATTAAAATCTGTGACTCCTTATTTGACATAAGGAGCAAACAGGGAGCTAACTTGATTTTTTTTTTTTAGATGGCTAGCTAATTCTTCTAATACCATATGTTGATAATTCATCTTTTCCCTATTGGATTTAAATGCACCTTTAATTGTAAACTTACTTCCCATATATATATTCAGGTCTATCTCTGGGCTCTGTTCTAGTCTATGGATGTGTATTTCTGCATTCATATACTAATACCAGCTGGTTTTAATTACTTTGGCCTTATATGTTACAAAAATCCAGTATAGTAGAGAGGAATACCATGTTTATTGATTGGGAAACTTAATATTTTCTCCCCAAAGTGATCTACAGAGTCAATGCCATCCC
>NW_012148519.1:1389502-1390940 GCF_000956105.1 Propithecus coquereli
AAAAAAAAAAAAAAAAAAAAAGGAAGGTAAATTAGGAAAAATAACTTAGATTAAATTGGTAGAATTGCTTCATTATTCTTATATGTGTATTCAGTTAAGAGATAATTACAAAATGGCTATGTCCCAAACTCTGTTAATGGCGTTAGTCAATTTTAGCCATGACAAAAGGAAAAATGATCAAAGGCCTTGTTTTTGCCCTTCCATTATTAGAATTTGGAAATACCGATTCAAAATGGAATGTTCATTATTAAGTTTCAGACTCACAGGACTCTTCCAATAGCCATCAGTTGATGTTACTTACAATGTAATAGTGAGGTTTTGAATTAGTGAATAGTTTAAAAGTTAATTTCTGAGTCTCTCAGCCCAAGTCAACATTATCCCAGTCAACATTAATGGTGCATCCTCACTCTTAAGGGCAAATGGGGCTTTATATTTAGTCCCAGGATCCCCTGCCATATAGGAAAAACTGTAACACATTCCATTATTATTCATTTGTAGCCCTTTAAAGCTGGGGTAACATACAGTATACTTTCAAAATCTCAGGTCTTAATTTAACCTATCATCATAGATTTTATATAACACAGAAGTTGAGTTTCCTATATTTTGGCTGTCTATAGTAATTTTTGGTTGACGACAATTGATAGCACTTCACATTTCTAATAAATGAAATTTAGTTATGGCCAGAGGGGGTTTGTACTTTTATTTATCAGTCTTGGTAAACCGATTTTGATTTGTGCCTTCTGAGCTCTGTCATCTGTCACCCTTTGTATTACTTTGAGTAGATTCACATGTGCATGTGTAGAGGGTTATATTCCAACAGTCTAGATCCACTGAAGGTTTCCTCAGCAACTCCAAGCATGTGAATCTGATGACCCCAATATCAGACTAATATGCACCTCAGTTTTCCATCTGTGAAATGGGGATAATGATAGTATTTAATATTTACCACATACTGTTGTTGTGAGGAGTGAGTAAGTTACTATAATACATGAAAAACTTGCAACAATGCCAAGCCTATAGTAAGCACTGTCACTTAATAAATTTAAGCTTGACTCTGGCTTCAGTCACTATTTCCTCCACGATTTGGCTTAGTAGATTTTAGGGCTTGATAAATGTTGAAATAGCTGCTATCTAAAGTTATTCATTATCCTGCTTTAAAAGGAGCTGTAGTTAAAAAATAAATAAATAAAATATTCATTAATGCACTGATTTCAGTCCAGTGGGTTCGCTCAGTAATCTAATATGCATACATCTGGTGATAATTGTTAATATATCAGAACGCTTTTCTGGATTACTTTATGTAGTTTTAATTCCTCTTATGTTGGATAGAGGGTTTATATACATACTCATCAATTTGACAAGTTACAAGTTTGTTTATGGGTTCCTTTTTCAGTGTTGCCAATGTTATACAACAGGCTGGGTGTCCTGTACCGGAATA
>NW_012148519.1:1390990-1392276 GCF_000956105.1 Propithecus coquereli
TAGAAAAACTAACTATCTGGTCTGGAAGAAAGTTACACATTCTGATAAGCAGTTAGTACAGAATTCCCCTAGACCTTTTTGTATTTTCAACAATGGTGATAGAGTTCACGAAGTTTATGCAAAGCTCTTTTGTTGCTAATGGAACCTGATACCTTTGAAGCTAATAGGTACATTGAGCTATGTTTATCTTGTTTTTACTGTTTTCCTGTTTATTTTTCTTATATATTTTTTCTGGTATGATAAAGTATATTTGAGAAGCAGCATCATAGTTTGACTTCCTTATGTGTTCCCATAGTTTAATAAAGTGTCTTGGATCTTTTGGTTCAATATCCACAAATTATTTTGTTATTTCTTAGTGTTGAGTGGCTGGTAGTAGATGAATCAGACAAACTGTTTGAAGATGGCAAAACTGGGTTCAGAGACCAGCTGGCTTCCATTTTCCTAGCCTGCACATCTCCCAAGGTCAGAAGAGCTATGTTCAGTGCAACTTTTGCGTATGATGTCGAACAGTGGTGCAAACTCAACCTGGACAATGTCATTACCGTATCCATTGGAGCAAGGTATCCGATTGCTTTTCCACATTATCCCACTGACTTTTTTAAAAAATGCAAGTCACTTTTTTAGACTGAAGGATATAGGTTGTTTGGCCTGAGACTAATAAGGGATAGTTTTACTGATAAAAACATATTTTTAAAGTCAGAATTGATTAAAGATTTTCAATTTTAGAATAATCCAAAGGGTGGTTCTCATGTTGTCATGTTGATATTCCTATCATCCTACTTTCAGGTGCTTTTTCCCATTCACAAAGTATGATATGAGCTCTGTGGCCACCCAGAGGGTTTAGTTTCTTTTACGGCTTAAGTAAGTAGGACTGCAGATGAGGAATCTGATGTTACTGAGCCACTTGATTTATAATTCCTTTGAAAAAATATTTTGGGAAGCTTTTCATGATAATAAATGCTCAATGGTAGAAAAAAATTAAAGGAAATTATGATATTGCCAATTGATAGAATATTATATAACCTGTGAACTGATAAGTGTAAAGACTATAGCGATATGAAAAAGTGTTTGTAATACCGTATTAAGTGAAAAAGAAGCCAAAGGGAACAATAAAGAGTACCCCATCTACTTCAAACTTAAAATTCCTTTCTTAAGAATGCTTTTTGGGAAAAATAAAAATAAAAATAAATAAACTTAAAATTCCTGTGTTTACAGAAAGCAGGAAAAATTCACCATAAACATAATTTAAAGGCAGATAACAGAATGGGGAAAATATTTATGACATG
>NW_012148519.1:1393461-1395675 GCF_000956105.1 Propithecus coquereli
TAGTTAAAAAGTTAAGTACTGGGGTGTCAGGGTGGGGGACGATAAAAGAAATATAAATCCTAAGTCTTGCCCTTGGAATTTAGTCTTATTTAGGGGTAAAATAAATATGTTTGTCTAAGATGGTTCCTGATAAAGTGCCATAAAAAGGCTAAAGAGTATTTTTCTTAAGCATCCAGATCATCATAACGGGGCCATCAGGGTGAACTAAATTGGTAGAGGAAAGCTTGTAGACAATATGCTACAGGTTGTGAGAGACCACTGGACATTTTTGAAGAATATGGACACATAATTTTTAATGAAAATTAATTAAACAGTAGTATATAAGATGGATTATAATGGGAAAAGACTGAAAGTAAGGAAACCAATTAGCAGGCTATTAAATTAGGCTAGGTGGAGATGAGGAGGAAATAAGATCAACAGCCTTAGTGGTAGAATGTTAAGTATAGTTGGAGAATGAAAGGGAAAGGTGTTTGCAAGTACCTGGTGACTTTAAAAGTGGTATGCTTCAGTGGTTAAAAGCATGGACTCTGGAGCTAGGCTATCTAGATTGAAATTCTAGCTTCACAATTGTAGCTTTGGACAACTTAACCTCTCTCTTCCATAGTTTCCTCACCTATAATATGGTATAATAATATCTGTCTCATAGGGCTATTTTAGTATTAGCAAGTTTATAAATATAAATATAGTACTTATAGTAGTGCTTGGCACCTAGTAAATGCTATGTTAGTTTTATTGATATTCTTAAGGATATCGTTTGGCACTGGAAATTTAAGGTTTTCCCAGATACTCACTTGATTATACACCAGAGCTTTTTAGCCATGTGTACGCTTTGGGAGATTTGTGAACTCTCTGAAATTATATGTAAGATTTTGTATGAATGAATGGTTTCCAGTAGAAAGCTTCATAGTGTTCATTAGATTTCTGAAAGGCATGTGTAAACCAAAATAAAAAGACTAAGAAGCCTTAATATGGACAGCTGAAAATATAGAAAGCTCATTTGAAAGAGAGTAAGGGTTTGATGATATAAATGTAAAAATTATTTGCTTAGAGCTAGTAGTTGATATTGAGATTTTATTTAACTCAATAAGATAAAGATTATATTGAGAGAACTGAGAACCAAGGACTAAGCTTTGGGAGAATATCATAATTAGGATAAACAATGTATTAAAAATATAATTATTACATTTTAAGCAGAAACAAAAAAGTTCTGAGGCACAGAAGCTAAGAGACTATTGTTTCAAACAGTCATTATCCATTATTGTAGGAAAGCTGAAGATGGATTGGTATGACAAGATTATTGGAAGTAGCAAAGTGGAAAATAGTTCAAATTGAGTTATGTAATAAGAACCCATTTTGGAGAATGGTGAGGAAGATGGAGGCAGAGTTAGACTACTGGCCTGAGAAATTTGGCAGTGAAAGTACATTAAATTGAACTGGGTTCTTTATGAACTAAAGTCATTTGAAATACTGAACAGTTGTATTCTGTATTCTTCGTTGTGCATTATGTGTGCTGATTCTTGCCTTCTTTCTTTTAGGGTTTCAATCCACCTGTTCTTGTTTTTGTTCAGTCCATTGAAAGAGCTAAAGAACTTTTTCATGAGCTCATATATGAAGGTATTAATGTGGATGTTATTCATGCAGAGAGAACACAGCAACAGGTAAAATCAAATGTATACTTTCAAAACCTGAAGAACTACTTAATTTAAAATTATTGGCATTAAACTTATGAAGTACCTGTTTTCTATTATTTGAGTGATACTAAAGCATTTAATATGATTCTATTAACCAGAGAGATAACACAGTCCACAGCTTCAGAGCAGGAAAAATCTGGGTTCTTATTTGTACAGCCTTGCTAGCAAGAGGGATTGACTTTAAAGGCGTGAACTTGGTGATCAACTATGACTTTCCTACCAGCTCGGTGGAATATATCCACAGGATAGGTGAGTCGTCGCTTTTGTCTTCCCCTCCGTCGCCCACTCATCTGTCTTAGCTCTGCTACTCACTTCTGACATGCTCATTTTTTAGTGCTGTGAAAACTCAGTGACTTTAATATGTGAATCTTGAGAGTCCTTTTCCCCGCCTCCAAAAAGTGTTTTTTTATGGTCTTATTTCTCTTAGGTCGAACTGGAAGAGCAGGACATAAGGGAAAAGCTGTTACATTTTTCACCGAAGATGATAAACCATTATTAAGAAGGTAAATTAGGAGGCCGGGCG
>NW_012148519.1:1395725-1397429 GCF_000956105.1 Propithecus coquereli
TACATTTGAATGATATTGTTGACTCATAGTGAATTTGCTTTTAATTTTTGTTTAAGATTGTTTCTGTCATGACTTTGGCTTAAAGCTTTAACAATTACAGTGACTTTTTAAAGATTGTCACCTATAAATTGTCATTCAGGTCATTGCCACTTTTTATTTCTTACCTTCAGCCATTGTGTTATTTAATAAAACCTTCCTTTGGGATTAAGCAGTACAGATACCAGGACAAAAAAGTTGGTTTTGTAATTTTACTTTGATAAAAGAGTTTAATGGAAAAGAAAAACTGAAGTAATGGATATAATTTAGGTTGTGGATTATCTTTGGGTTTTGATTATCCACATTCTTTACCCATTCAGATGGACTTCAGGGACAATGCTCAGAAACCCTGTTGGGGCGGTGGTGGCATGGAAGGGATAGATGATGTTAGAAAAGCAGATAGGACTTGAATGATTGGATTCATTATATATAATCTTATTTGTTATTTCTACTGCTGTAGCATTATGACCAGGCTCTGAAAGATATATGCACTTTTCCTTGTAGTATTTAATATACTCCCATGTTTTTAGGGTCGGGAACTTCTGGCTTCTGCCCCTACTGGATCTGGAAAAACTTTGGCTTTTAGTATTCCTATTTTAATGCAGCTGAAACAACCCACAAATAAAGGCTTCAGAGCCCTGATTATATCACCAACACGAGAACTTGCCAGCCAGGTATGACTTGTAGCTTTTGAAAACAATGTGTTGTTCGATGCTAGCTTCAGTGATCTTACTTGAAGGTAATAAAAAGGTCTCAAAAGAGTAAGGCCCATGTCTTCTGTCATGGTCAGTATTCTCTACACAGCACACTGCTCTGTATCTTACTGCATATGGGTAAGTCTTTTAAGTCTTTCTATAATTTTCTAAAACATGATGATTTTTAACATTTATACTTCCTTGGTGAATGCGCTAAGATCCTTGAAGTTGAACAGTTACTGAAATATATATTCTCTAAAAGTTATTTTTCTTATTTAAAAAAATGAAACCTCATCTCAGTTTTTGAGAAAGTAAAACTATACGGTAATGTGCTCCATCCTGCCAATGTGTTTAGTATAAAATACATGCCAAGTATGAAATAGTCTTATAATAGCACTGTATTTGAAGAACAATATGTAACAGGTTGGTTTTATCTCTTGAAACTGGTTTACTCAGCCTGAAGGAGCTACTGAATCTTATTAGGCTTTGAAATTTCAAAATGAGAATCTACAGGTTATTATGAGTGTAATTTCAGATACTCATGAGTTGGTAATAGATTTATTTTATTAATAATGTAAAGGAGACTATACATCTTATCCAAGTGTCTTAGCAGCTAATGTTTTCATCATTTTCTGTTATAGATTCACCGAGAGTTAGTAAAAATCTCTGAGGGAACAAGATTCAGGATACACATGATCCACAAAGCAGCAGTGGCAGCCAAGAAATTTGGACCTAAATCATCTAAAAAGTTTGGTAAGGAATTCATGCTTGGGATGTAGAACAGATGAGAAATCTGGAAATTACAAATATCCTAATTGCTATGTAAGGGTTGTCATAGTAATGTATATAATTAGTTTGATTTTTAGAGAAACTAAAGAGATCCCCTTCCCATTCCACGCGGTAGCTATATATAAATATATACGACTGGTTCTCAACTACAGACAATTTTGCCCCCGCCCTCCACCACAACATT
>NW_012148519.1:1397479-1398937 GCF_000956105.1 Propithecus coquereli
ATATGTCTTGACCTATTCAAGTTTCAAGATTAATAGTGTGTTTAGAATTCAATTTTTAAAATTTCTTAACCCTTTTTTCATCAACAAGATTTGGCTCCCTTTCTTCTCTGTGTTGAGCTCAATGGTTTAGAAGGATTTCCTCTGACAGGGATTAGATGATTAGAATTCTTAAGAAATCTATTTTATGACTCGGGAATACGGCGAGTAGGATATAGAAGAAACAACAAATATGCCATTTTTGTATCTGCTGTACACCTACCATGTGCCTGAGGGAGAGGTGTGTTCAGTTCACTTCAGGGATTACTGTGGCAATGCATCAGTAACCCGGAAACGAGAATTTGGCTGTTTCTGGATCAGAGAATGAGGAAACAAACCAAATCAATACTACTAGATTCTACTTTTGGCACTCAGTTTTAATAAGTAGAGTTTTAGGGTAAATCATCAAAAAGCATTGGTACTTGTACGCTAAATACCATATGAAGAAAATAGATGGATTAAATGCCTGCCTTCTAGAAGTTTATGTAAGATTAGAAGTTATGACTATGACAATAACACATTAATATGAATAAGATATTACTCATGGTAGTGATACATTGATATGAATAAAGCATAGATAGATAGGTTTCATTGTTATGAAGATCTTCTATCTATGTAAGGGCATGAAATGTACCTAATATCTGTGATGTTTTGTGGCTTGGATTTAACCATAAAGTTTTATGTGCTGCTAAAGCTTATCCTAGAAACTATTACTGTTGCTTTATAACATCTGAGAATGTATTTGGCATATCCATGGGAGCCCTTTACTTCACTTTTCAGATAAACTTCTTCCGGAATAAACACAAAATTCATATCCAAGGAACTGATCTTCCTGATCCAATTACTACATTTCAGCAACTTGACCAGGAATATAAAATCAATTCTCGACTGCTTCAAAATATTCTAGATGCAGGCTTCCACATGCCTACACCAATCCAAATGCAAGCCATTCCAGTTATGCTGCATGTAAGTATGAAGGTCTAGAATGCCTGGAACATTCCTTCCTTTGTGTGTTTGCTCATTCTCCTCCCTCTCTCCTTGAAATCTTTCTTTTACCTTATCTCCCCTATTAAAATCTTTTGCTTGCTTTTAAGGTCCATCTCAAATGCCTGTGCCTCCATAAAACCTATCTTGATCACTACAACTAGATGTGATCTTTTTCCTTTACCAACACCCTTTCGCCTACACCCCAATTCTCCATGGTTTTTGGTGTGTTCTTTTCCTTGCAGCATTTATCTTACATTTTACACTACTATGTATTCATACAATTATGTTTATTTTTTCACTTCACTAGAGTGTAAATAAACCCTCTGAGAATGGGGACTATGTTCTGTTCATTCATTGTTGATTTGCTTTATAATGCCCAGGAAGTATTTCAGAAATACAAATGCTTTCTAAAATTCTTGTACATAACCTGACTTA
>NW_012148519.1:1402006-1402475 GCF_000956105.1 Propithecus coquereli
AGTATAAATAATTTAGTACTTATATTAAGAGTAGAAAAGTTGATTTTGTTGGAGTTTTATATAAATTTATTTACTTAGCATTCAGGGGAAAAGCAAAAATTGGCTCTTGCAAACTATAAGGTATGTTTTCTTCTCAGGAATTCTGCAGTAGAGACTGTAGAACAAGAGCTTCTCTTTGTTGGGTCTGAAACTGGAAAACTTCTGGCCATGAGAGAACTTGTTAAAAAGGTATATTTGGGTTACATTCTTGAATTTGGGTAAATTTCACCAAGCCTTACATTACTGGTGGGAGACTCCAAACTATATCATCACCATCTTACATCATATTTAGTAATCCACTGGTAAATTGTTAAGAAGCATACTGTGCCAACTCTTATCCCAAGGGAAAGAGGCACACCTCTCAGAATATGGTCAGTCTTCTGTTCTCAGCTCACAGCAGGCTAGGAAAAGATCTACCTGATGCCCCCTC
>NW_012148519.1:1402525-1404181 GCF_000956105.1 Propithecus coquereli
GAAGAAATGCTTCAGGATCTTGATCCTACTTGTTTAAAATTTCCATTGAAAGCTCTGTTCTTGTCTGCAGCCAATCTGGGTGCAATGGTTTTGGCACCCATTTAGTGGAAAAGTTTGCTCAGCTATAATTTTTTAGTCAAAATTGTGTAAGCTGAACCAATTGAGATGTCTGTGGTGTTTCCGCTGTTAATCATCTATCCTTTTCAATTAGGGCACAAACAAGATGACTTTCTTCCTTGTAAATTGATGTGGATGGTCTGCTGCTGCAGGCTTCATCTTCAACACCATTTCACCCCTTAAAATGAGTTATTCGTTTGTAAACTGCTGACTTCTTTGGGACATTGGTCCCATAAACTTTTTGTAAAACATCAGTGCTTTACAAAAACACACATAGTTTTTCATAATATGCATTTTCAAAGAACTTTTTAAAGATTCCACATACATGGATCAACAGAACAGAATAGTGCATCCATTTAGTCCATACCTATACATATATGGTCAGTTAGTTCTCAATCAAGGTACTAAGACAATTCAATGGGGAAAGGAAAGTCTTTTCAACATATTATGCTGCATGCATATGGAAAAAAGTGAACACCAAACCTAACGTCACACTATAAGCAAAAATTAACTTGAAATGACTCAGACTAAAATGTGAAATCTAAAGTTATAAAACTTCTAGAAGAAAATACAGGAAAAAAATCTTTGTGACCTTGAAGTAAGCACAAATCATAAAAGAAAAAACTGATATATTGGACTTCATCAAAATTAAAATTTTTTGCTCTTTGAAAGATGGTATTAAGAAGATGAAAAGGCATGCCAGACAGGGAAAAATATTCGCAACATGTATATCACACAAAAGACTTGCATCCACTCACCAAAGAAGATATACACGTGGCAATAAGCACATAAAAGATATTCAACATCAGTAGTCATCAGGCAAATTAAAACCACAGTGTAATGCTACTACATGCCCATTAGAATAGCTAAAAATAAAAAGACTGACCATACCAAGTGTTGGCAGGGATGTACAGAAACAAGCTCTCACACCATTGATGGTAAAGTGGTACACCCACTTTGGAAAACAGATTGGGATTTTTTTCTTTAAGTTAAACATGCACCTACCATATTACCAGGGTATTCCACTCCTAAATATTTACCTAAGAAAAAAGAAAACACATGTCTTCAGGAAGACTTGTACACAAATGTTCATAGCAAAGTTATTTGTAATAGCCAAAAATTGGAAATGACCCAAATGTCCTTCAATAGGTGAAGGATAAACAAATTGTGTATCCATATAATGAAATACTACCTAGTAATCAAATGTTAAGCTATTGCACAGTAACTTATGCTACAATACCGATGAATCTCAAAATAACTATCCTAAGTGAAAGAAGCCAGACTAAAATTGGTACATACTACCTGATTCCATTTATATAAAATTCCAGAAAAGGCAAACTAATCTATAATTTGTGAGTATTTTTCCCTGTCTGGCTTGCCTTTTCATCTTTTTAACTAACTCTTAATCTATAGTTGGCCTTTTCTGGAATTTTACATAAATGGAAATTAGATTGGTGGTTGCCGAGGTGTAAAGGATTACAAGGGGCCGTGAGGAAGTTTTGGGAAGTAATGGAAATAACCTTGAATGTGGTGATGGTT
>NW_012148519.1:1407838-1414144 GCF_000956105.1 Propithecus coquereli
TCTAAATAGTACATTGTTTAGTTTTGCATCGTTTTGATCTTATATTAATATAAATGGTGTCAAACTGGATGTATTCTTCTCTCACTTTCAGTTCCTGCTTGACATTCTGATTTTTGCTGTTTTTTTCAGTTTTTTTTTATTGTGGTAAAATACATATAACGTAAAATTTACCATCTTAACCGTTTTTTCTTTTTTTTTATTTTTGAGAGAGAGAGGGTTTCATTCTGTCGCCCAGGCTAGAGTGTAGTGGCCTTATCATAGCTCACTGCAACCTGAAACTCCTGGGCTCAAGTTATCCTTCTGCCTCACCCTCCCAAGTAGCTAGGACTATAGGCACGCACCAGTATGCCTGTCTAATTTTTCTATTTTTTGCAGAGATGGTGTCTTGCTGTTTGCCTAGGCTGATCTGGAACTCCTGGCCTCAGGCAGTCCTCCCGCCTTGGCCTCCCAAAGTGTTACGATTACAGGCATGAGCCACAGTGCTTAGCCCATCTTAACCATTTTTAAATGTTCAGTAGCATTAGGTACATTCATATTGTTACAAAACCATCACCACCATCCGTCTCTAGAACTCATCTTGCAAAACTAAAACTATGTACCCATTAAACAATAACTCCCCATTCCCCAGCACCTGGCAAATATCATTCTGCTTTCCGTTTCTATGATTTTGATTGTATCTCGAATAAGTGGAATCATAAAGTATTTTTGGCTTAGTTCACTTAGCATAATGTCTTCAAGGTTTGTCTATGTTGTTACATATGTCAGAATTTCCATTCTTTTTAAGGCTAAATAATATTTCCGTGTATGTATACCACATCGTGCTTATCCATTCATCCATGGGTAGATAGTTGGGTTTCTTCCACGTTTTAGCTATCGTGAACAATATTGTTCTGAACGCAGGTATACAAAAATGTCTTCGAGACCCTACTTTCATACTTGCTTGCTTTTATACTCTCTTTTACACATTATACTTCTAACAGTAATACTACATTTAGAGCATTTTAAGATAAAAATTTTGCTTTTAAATATTTGATTACTGTATATTATTTCCTTGCCATTTTTTCATCCTTGAAATTTTAAATATTCAGACTTTTAAAAAAGTATTTGGTGTGAGTGAAATGTGCCTAGAATTATTTTAATCTGTAAAACCAATAAAAAGCAGATAATTGACCCAAATCAAAGTCTGATGCTCATTGACATAGGATACAAGGTTAACACAGGACATATTTTAATCATAATCAGTAACTTTTAAAAAGTTGATTGAATTTATCATCCCTTTGAGTTAGCTCTCTAAATGCTATTAGGTAATCTGTTAATGTGTATATAGCCCCAACTTAAACCATTGGTTTAATAAAAGAATTTTATGAATCAAGAATCAAAACTAATTTTAGCTTTAACTCTTCTAAATGAAGTTGGCACTTAATTTATTTCCTCTTTTACTTTGTAACTTTCAGCAAACAAAAGAAAAAGATGATTAAGAAACCACTGGAAAGGGAGAGCATTAGTACAACTCCAAAATATTTCTTAGAAAAAGCTAAGGATAAACGGTAAGTACGTGGTAAGAAAAGCTGCTGGTTTGACTATATGATATAGTTATGTTAGGCATTATTTTTCCTTAGGATAAATTTTTAGAAGTAGAATTGCTAGGTCTACAGTCTGTTATAAAATGTGATAAAAATAATATATCTTAGGTTGCCTATGATTTGGGAACTTGGATGATTTAATCTTAAAATTTTTCTGTATCCATGGATTAATGATCTGATTTTTTCCATTTTTGAAAATATGATTTCAATTCACTATAAATTTGAATTGTACTGCCCACCATCTTTACACAGCCTACATTAGGGCACGCTACTAAGACCAATTGTTAGGACCATTGACTCAAATTGATCGAGTCTTCCCTGAAGCTCCATAGCCTGGAGGATTTCAGTATAATCTTAGGCTTGTGCAGAAGCATGTTGTAAAACCTGTAAAAAGTCTTAATTGGGTAAATTTGTAGTCGCATAGTTGAGTTTTATGAGGATTTTAAAGCACACACTTTTTAGCATGCGTATAGAATTACCTTATTTTGCCTAGTAATATTAGGAAGCTACGTATTTTGATAGGGATAGGCCAAAATATTCTGAACAGTACTACTCTTTCCACTACTTAAGGAAAATGACACTCTTCAAATTCTACCAGTACCAAGTTAATATATTCTCTAATAGAACTCTCGAATTCTAATAATTTTTTACTGTTTTGTTTTTTTTTTTTCCCTGAGAGTGCCATCAATGGCCTAGGATACTACCATTGTGAAATAAATTACTGTTTATTTCCATTACTTTACATCTATTCTGTGGAAGTCATTAGAAAAAACTGTTTCCATCAACCAGTAGGCATTTACTAAGTTGTCCTGCAAGATACTTGATGGTGGTAGGGTATACAAATGAATATGAAATGAGACCCCTTTCCTGAAGGTAGGGAAAGGAGGTTAGTATACATGAAAAAAAATTAGAAAATGATTTTTAAATAAAATATGAGTTTAGAGAAGGGAAAGATCATGGTGGATTGATGTAGTTACAGAAAGTTTAAAGGAGGTAAAACTATCTTTAAGGATAGGTAAAATTTAGGCATGTAGAAGGAACAAAGTGAACAAAGGGATGAAAACTAGAATTTACTTGTGTAAGTGGAACAAGATTCTTACTTGACATTTTGGTATTGGCTATGGACAATAATGTTCAGTTCACATATATACAATGTACAAGAATCCCCAAATGTTATTGCTTTTTGTTTTGTTTTTGTTGTTGTTGAGACAGTCTTGCTTTGTTGCCTGGGCTACAGTGCAGTGGCATCATCGTAGCTCACTGCAACCTCAAACTTCTGGGCTCAAGCAATCCTCATGCCTCAGCCTCCCAGAGTGTTAGGATTACAGGCATGAGCCACTGTGCCCAGCCTGCTACATTTTTTATTTTAATTTTCTGTGGTGACACTTTGTGGGTTACACTTAGAGAATGTCATGATTCTTCGCAACTTTGGTCACCTAATCTTCTCGATAGACTTTTTCTTGTGTGAGTGTTTGGAGGGACGTCACTGTTATGCATTCATCAGAACCTTATTTTTTGGATGATCTTAAAGCTAATATTACAAATGCAGTCCTTTCAGACACTGCGCAGCAACTGATGAAAGTTTTTACAAAGGTTGAAAATCAACTAGTGCCTAAGATGGTGGCTATGTTGAATTTTAACAAGATATATCAGAATTTTAATTACACTTTAAATGTTGATTTTTATAAGTTTGTAGCATTTATACTTCTGTGGTTATTAAAACTTAAATTACACTAAGGTTTTGAGGACACTTGATATAAACCTTGCTTAAGATGCTTTGGTTGTTTCTCTATTTTCTTTACGTTTAAAGGCTATTTGAGGCCGGGCCTCACGCCTGTAATCCTAGCACTCTGGGAGGCCGAGGCGGGTGGATTGTTTGAGCTCAGGAGTTCGAGACCAGCCTGAGCAAGAGCGAGACCCTGTCTCTACTAAAAAAAAAAATAGAAAGAAATGAATCGGACAACTAAAAATATATAGAAAAAAAAAAAAATTAGCCGGGCATGGTGGCACATGCCTATAGTCCCAGCTACTTGGGAGGCTGAGGCAGTAGGATCACTTGAGCCCAGGAGTTTGAGGTTGCTGTGTGCTAGGGTGACACCACGGCACTCTAACCCAGGCAAGAGAGTGAGACTCTTGTCTCAAAAAAAAAAAAAAAAAGGCTATTTGAATGCGCTTATTAATGTAGCATACAAACAAGACCTATCATGATGTGACTCTAGCTTACCTCTCCAATACAGATGTTCCTTTAATGATCCCACCCACGCCTGCAGGCTCAGCTCATACCTCTATGCTGGTAACTCTTAAGTTCATGTATTCAGGCCAAACTGTCCCCATTGAGCTACAAACCTAAATCTTTGTTGCCTAGTGGACCTCACTTCAGGCACTGCAAACTCAACCCCATGTAGTGGAGGGGAAAATTGGATGGATTTGGAGCCAGAAGAACTGGTTCTAACACTTTCTATGTGACTTTGGGGAAGTCACTGTACCTCTCTAAGCCTTCTTCCTCCTATATATAATGTAAGTGATTATATAACTAATAGAAACTGCCTTTCAGGATTGGTTGGGGGATTAAATGAGTTCGTATACATCAAAGAACTTTGTATTACTATAATATAGTGTGTTGACATTGATTGTTTTCTTTTTTTCCTTTTCCTGTGTTAATGCTTAGTTAATGATATTCACTATTCATTCACCAGGCTCTAGAATCATACTGTCAGGGTTCATATGTACATTTATTTCCAGTTATGTGATGACTGACAAATAACTACTCTGAGCCTCATTTTCCTCATCTGTAAAATGAGAATAGTGGAATCTTCCTCATAAGTTATTAGGAAGATTATCCAAATTACGCATGGAAAGCACAGTTTCTAAGTGCACTTAATAAGCACTGAATTAATGTGAACTCCTTATTAGGTCAGGATCAGAATCTGTCTTTCATACCATGTAGTAGTGTAGTTTATCGTGATGGTCTGTATCACTTAAGTGATTGTGATTTTCTAAACGGCAGAGACAATGTCTAATATGCATCTTTGGGTTCCTAGTGCCTCACATACTTGATACAATAAATGTTTATTAAACTGTTGGTAGAGTTATGAAAGTAAGTGTTAATATATCTAGAATTTTCTGATTCAACTTTCCTTACTTTGCTTTTCACAGGAAAAAGGTCACTAGTCAGAACAGAAAGAAGAAAGTAGCTCTTGGAGATAAAAGTTAATAATGGACTTTTTAAAAGACTACCCCAGAAATGTAATTCCCAGTGTGAATGAATGTTGTATCTCATGGAATATTTGAAGTCGTAAAATCCACCTCTACCAAACATTTGAATCAAGTGCAGTCACATGGGACTGATGAAGAAGGAGTCTAAACTATCAATGCATCATGTCAAATTTGAATTTGTAGGTGACTTTTAAATGATTCTACAATGGAAATAACGTTCATTGACATTTCTGTGGTTTGAATCCAAGAGATACTTCTTATAGAAGAACAAAATCTTATGCTAAAAATAACAACACCCAAATGTGGTGAACTCTCAAGGATTTTTCCCTTCAAGTGTGAAGGAAGGTGTGCTGTATGCTGTGGAGTGGCATCTGGAACAGAATTTCAAAATAAAGCCTTGACATTGAATGTACTCTCCATACCTGACATACTTTTTTTTTTTTTGTGATGGATAGACAAGCAGCAGCCAAGAAGAAACCTGCTGTTCTCTTTAATATTTCTTAATTTGTTGATGGCCTTTTGAGGTGTGAGCTGGTTATTCAAATTCCCTAGGATTTTAAATTCTTTGATCTATTAAATATCCTTATACCTCAGTGGTAAGGTAGCTCATACCTTAGCTATCATAATGTTGCAACTACAAGATTATGATCTGCCTCTCCTGTTCTTACCTCATTTTCCATCATTTAACCATGCTCTTTCCTATGTCTTTCCATTTAAGATTATTTTACTCAAAAACTGATAATCATTTTATCCTGATAAGGAAGAATGTTCCTGTTACTTGATATACCACTGGCTTCATTCTCTTACAGCTTATGTGTCCTGAGACTTGATTGATGGCCCTTCAGCCATTTAGTAAGCAGGTCTCTGCCAAAGGTAAAGGATTATGACATACAGTGATGGAAACTATTTGCTATTAGCAGATTGTTCTTAATTGCTAGTTTTGTACAGTGGAATAAAAAAATAGACTTCATACATATAAGGTACTTAGAGTTGTGCCTTATAATGACAAGAGTGTTACCAGTACTACCACAAAACTATAATATAGATAACCTTTTCTCAGCAGCATTTGAAGTAAATTTATTTCATTTCTTTTATTCTCAGCTTTTTATTCCAGAGTCAGGACAGGTAGACTCTGTCTTGAATATCTTAATCTTTCAGAGTGTCAGTTTTTTTATCTATGAAATTGTCCATAGCTCAAGATTAGAAGTACCTAGCACTGTGCCTGATATAATATACTCACAACAAATACTCTTTCAACAGACATTATAAATTTTGTTAGGAATACAAGGCTTGATAACATAGTCCTTGCCCTTACAGTGTAATCGTGCAGATAAGGTAAAGGAACAAGTACAGTCATGTGTCACTTAATGACGGATGCACTCTAAGAAATGCGTTGTTGGGCCGGGTGTGGTGGCTCATGCCTGTAATCCTAGCTCTCTGGGAGGCCGAGGCGGGCGGATTGTTTGAGCTCAGGAGTTCGAAACCAGCCTGAGCAAGAGCGAGACCC
>NW_012148519.1:1415380-1436887 GCF_000956105.1 Propithecus coquereli
TGCGCCTATAGTCCCAGCTACTTGGAGGCTGCAACAGGAGGATTGCTTGAGCCCAGGAGTTTGAGGTTGCTGTGAGCTATGATCATGCCACTGCACTCTGCCCTGGGCAACAGAGGAGACTGTCTCAAAACAAAAAAAAAGAGGTCTCATCTATAATGCTTGATTTAACTTTATTTTTAGTATTTTTTTCTATGTAAGTACCAATCCATAAATAAAGTTTCTAAAGAAACCTCTACCAACTTGGTTTGTCAATGTATTAATACTGAATTTACCTCCTTTAAAGCAGTTGGAACTATCTGCTACATA
Organism: Propithecus coquereli; assembly: GCF_000956105.1. Taxonomy (NCBI): domain Eukaryota; kingdom Metazoa; phylum Chordata; class Mammalia; order Primates; family Indriidae; genus Propithecus; species Propithecus coquereli. Next base: position 1,415,687 of record NW_012148519.1, read on the forward strand.
AATTTCAGTTTCACCCAAAGAAGGGGAAGAGTGAAATTTGTAAGTAGACGATTACAAAAAAAATAAATAAATAACACATAATAAGGAACAGCTGGTTCTAGTGAAAGGAGCCAGGACTTTTCCAGTCAAACTGACCTGGGTTTGAATCCTGGTCCTGCTTGCAGCAGGTGCTTATATGATCTGGACAAACGACATTAACTCTTTAACCTTGATTTTCTCATCTGCAAAACGCTAATACTCTTAAGGACACTGACAATTTTTAAAAATGCACATAAATTTTCTGACCAGTGATTTATTTGCCCAACAAATAACTTATTACAAATTCCCAGTGAAAAAGCCTTGAGGCAAGAGTGAAAAAACTAATTATAATGAATCCGTTACTTGGCTAGTAGGCAAACAGATAGTCTGATTAGAAAAAAAAAATCACAGTAAAAAATATGCCCAGATAGGTTCAAAGTAATTATGAACTGCCTTCCAAACACCATTGTTTTGCCCCTGCCTGCAAGAATAGGAAAAACAAAGGGACTACTAGGTGGCACTGTGGCAAAAGCAAACACAAGAGTAGTGCACCTTGGAGGTTTTTTACATGTACTGGGTTTATGTGCTCTTTGTTGGTTTACGAAAATAAATTTTAAATACCTTCAGTGTCTAAGACGGGTGTCAAAGGAAGCTGCGGAGTTCCAGGGAAAGGGGAGAGAGCTGATTACTAATCAGTGCCGCGAGGCTATTAAAGGGCCATCCAGAACCCATCTATTCCTTATGAGTAAAAAAGTAACAATAAAAGAACACCCGTGTACCCACCATTCAGTTTAAAAATCTACTCTTTCCTCTAACCGAGATGAGGGACCAGATGCGCGCTGCCGCTTGGCCGCCAGCTGGGCCCTGCAGAGGGCCTTGCCAGACAATGAATCAGCTCCTGGAGGGGCGTCCAAGCCCGCCCCACCAACCCCGGAGCTATAACTGCACCTGCAAGCCCCCCGGCGGGTCACGTGACGAGGGCACGCCACTCCTTCTCAAGGGCCGGGGAGTCACGTGGGCGAACGGCCCCGCCCCGTCGCGCGGTCCGCGGCAAGGTGGGGCCTGGGGTTTGCCCCGGAAGTGGCTGTCTTCAGCTGACAGCTGCTGATAAGGTGGCGGCGGCGGCAGCGGCTGGCCTGGAGCAAGATGGCGCTGCGGCCGGGAACGGGATCTGGCGGCGTCGGGGCCGCGGGAGCTGGCGCGGGGACCGCCGGGGGAGGCAGGTGAGTGTGAAGAGCCGCATTGGAGCCCAGTGGGTTCCCCTGACCTCTGCCGCCGACGCAGGACTGTCCTCCGCAGGGGCGAGGGGTCCTTGGCAGTTATGGCGGTTTTCACCAGCTCCGACCCTCTTCCTTGGAACTGGGCTGCGGGAGAAAGGTCGTCCTCCGGGGGAGCAGCTGGAGCCTGGCGCCCGACGCCGACGCCTGTGTTTCAGGCTCGGCGCACCGGCTGCCTGGGGTTCAGCGGGGAGCGGGCGCGCGCCCCGGCGCGGAGACGGGAGAAGGAGCAGGGGAGTGTCCGCTCGGCGGGGCTGGCTAATCGGGGAACCCGGACCCCTCTTTTCTAGTCCTGGCTGCATCTGAAGCGACCAGGTTCCCCTTTCCCAGGGCTTTCTGAGCTTCACAAGAGATGCTGGAGGGAAGGCTCTGAAACATCCGCTCACAAAGCTGGAGGAACTGTTTCCAAGATGTGTGTGTAGGATTTGTGTCTGCCGCTTTTACAGTGTCCTGTCCTGTCCTCCTCTTTATTATTTCGTTAACACATGACATACAGCAGGAAAGTCTGAAGGCCTTTGAATTAGTAATTGCCTTGAGATAGAGCTCTTGGCTTGTAGGTGTTAACTCTTGAGACTTGTTAAAAAAGCATTTTAAAACAAACAAAAAAAAATCCACTGTTAAACAGCAGTTTCGCGTATATTAGAACGAAGCTTCCAGACTTTTACTTAGATCTTAAACAAATTTGCCCTCTGTCATATTTGAGCTAATAACTGCCTGTGGTTCTTATGCCCTGAATGGTAAAGGAGATGTACACTTGCAACTTGACAAGTTCAGTATCATATAAGGAAATATTTTATTCCAGAAAGTTTTCACCCCACTTCTTTATAGAAGTGACCTCGTCTGATTTTGTTGTAGTAGCCGACACACATTCGGGGGTAAAATTAGCCTTTTAGCTTCAGTATCCTAAATTATCTTTGGAAAACGAAGTGTTAGTTTTTTGATATGCAGTTTTAATTTTGGAGTTATGAACACTACAAAAGTGTAAGGTCTTTAAAGTTATCACCTCTTGCAGGTGCTTGCTTATGTATATGCTAGGAAACGAGCAGTTGCCGTTCAATGAGTCACCTGTGTGCAGCCCCATTTTCCATTTCCTCTGTATACCTTTGACTTTAGATTTAAAACTTTTTGCATTGTCTTTTGTTCTGTTTCATTAGAGTTTTTCATAAATATTTGGTATAAGTCATTTTCTGGCTGGAGAAGAAAAAAGCAATAATCTCGCCTCTGTTTCTTTTCTGTACATGATGACAGTTTCTAAAATGTTCCTGAGTGGCATTAATTTGATTAAGTATATGATTTATCATGGCACCTAGTTCTGGGAAAATGTAAACTTAAGAAGAATTTGATATTCTGGGCCCAAATTTTTATTTACTTTTTAAAAACATGTTTTTGGGTGGAGAAGGCCTCAGGTGCAGAAAGTTGAGTGGACCATTCCCTCATTTAAATGGAGAAAATCCATGAACTAGAACTAACCATATTTCATACATGCGTCTCTCTATTCCAAGAGACTAAGCAAAATGCAGTAGCATTTTCCAGATTTAACATTAGCCTATTTGATTGATATCGTGAATGGGCTACTTTAGAATAAATGGTAGAGTTGTATAAAGGGCAGAAGTTTCCCAAGAGATGAGAAGTATAATTTTTTTTTAATCAAGTAAGGCAGAAAAAAAGAGTTGAAAGATCTGTACTGGTCTGTAATCATTCAACTGGTAGTTCTCGAATGCTTATATAAGTAAGGTACTGTTCTTAATGCACCATAATGAATTAAAAAGATATCCAAGACATGGCCCCCATCCTAGGAGAATGCACAAAATAACTGGTACAAAGTGAAGAACAAAGAGGTCACGTCCTTCTGGGGTATTATCATTTGTGAGCTTGTCCATTTTTTCTTGCTCTTCTATGGCTCCCTCATATTCCACTGCTTTTAGGACATTTTTGCATATAGAAAACATTCTGTAAATATTTGTGGATTGCAGCTATATTGAAGGCAAAAAAATGGTATTTCAGCTAGGCAACTGAGGTGGAGGAAGAGGAAGAAGTCAAGAGACTGTCCTAGAAATGGGAAGGCCTAGTGAACACTAGGGGAACGACATACCTGCAGTGCCAGATTGTGGCACTGAGTGGGGGAGAAGAATTTTGTCATTTAAAACTGAGAAAGTCGTGCCAAAACTAGAGAGGGCCTTGAGTTTAAAGTAAGGAAATTCATGGTTTTAACTCCAGGAGTCATCTTCCTAAAGGACCGTTTAATAATGGTTGTTTAGGATGATGCATCTCACCTGTGCTGCCTGAGATGCATTAGAAACCAGAGAGTCTGGAGGTGGGGAGATCCATTGGAAGTCTTTATGTAGGAGTCTAGGCCTGAGAAGCCAAGGCCAGTAGCAATTCTAGGTTAGCAGCAAAGGTAACTGAAAAGGAGGCATGATGAGACAGACATGTGATAAGTAGAGCTCACCGATCTGCTTTCATACTGAAACATCAGTAATACAAGAATTAGTGGTTTTACCTTTGAAATCAAATTGTTGGTCATCTTGCTGCCCAGTTTTTTGCCAAGCTTCGGCTGTCTTACCAATGTCCGAGCTACCTGTCTAACCAGTCTTTAAGCATGTTGATTGGTATTAGTTGTCTGAATATTTTAGAGACTCATGTGAATGGTACATAGGTCACTAAGCAGTTTGGTTTGCTAAATTTTTACTACAGTAAGTCATGTTTGTCAGTAGTGTTAATTTGTTTTTATTTTGTTTCGTTTTCAAAGTAACTTTTATACATCTATACCTGTATTCTTGTCTATGTGGTTTACTTAGTTGGAACCTTGGCAAACTTTTGGTTCTGTGTCCTCATTTGACAGAGGACAGGGTATTAAGGGGATTGCATGGCCAGGGGAATAAGGGGGATTGCATGGAACTTCACAGTTACTTTATGGCAGAGCTGGAAAAAAGAAAATAGAATACAAGTTTCCAGTTTTTACTAAGCCATACTGGTAATTTGACACATTGACTGCGACACTAGAAAAAAAATTTTTTTTCCTTGGGGCCACAGTGTTTTATTACAAAAATAGAATAAAAACTTCTAAAACAAAACGATCTTTTCTAATTTAATGAAAAATTTGTTATTGTTTTCTGTGCGGGAGTAATATGCAACTTGAAAAATAGTTCACCCGGCTCCCAAGGTGAGGAGACATGAGTTACATATGCCTCATCCGGCCCCGGGCTCAAAACTAGTGTGAGTTAAATATAACTCATGTGGCAGTTAATGTGTTAAATCTTTAAGGCTGATTTTTAAAAATCTTGACAGGTTGGTTACTTAAATGCATTCATTGCTCCTAAATTTGCCCATCTTAGTATATAAATAATGTCTTTAAAAACTGAGTATAGTCATACCTCATTTCATCGCGCTTCACAAACATTGCTTTTTTTATATAAACTAACAGTTGTGGCAACCCTGCATCGAGCGAGTTTATCGGTGCCATTTTTCCAGCAGCATGTGCTCATTTCACGTCTGTGTCTCATTTGGGTAATTCTTGCAATATTTCATACTTTTTCACTATTATCTGTTATGGTGATCTGTGACTCGTGATCTTTGATGTTGTAATTAATTTGGGGTGCCAGAAACCCCACCCATGTAAGACCGCAAACTTAATCGATAAGTGTTTATGTGTTCTGACCATTCTACCACTTGCTGTTCCCCCATCTTTCTCCCTCTCCTCAGGCCTCCCTATTCTCTGTCACGAAACAATATTGAAACAAGGCCAATCAATAGCCTTGCAATGGCCTCTGAGTGCTCTAGTGGAAGGAAGAATTACACATCTCTCACTTTAAATCAAAAGCTGAAATTATTAAACTTAGTCATTAATCATGTTGAAAGCTGAGAGTGGTCAAAAGCTAGACCTCTTGCACCAAACAGCCAAGTTGTGAATGCAAAGGAAAAGTTCTTGAAGGAAATTAAAAGTGCTACTCCAGTGAACACAAGAATGATAAGAAAGTGAAACAGCCTTATTGCTGACAGGGAGAAAGTTTTAATGATCTGAATAGAAGATCAAACTAAGCCAAGCATTCCCTTAAGCCAAAGCCTAATCCAGAGCAAGGTCATAATTCTTCAATTCTATGAAGGCTAAGAGAGGTGAGGAAGCTGCAGAAGAAAAGTTGGAAGCTACCAGGAGTTGGTTTATGAGGTTAAAGGAAAGAAGCAGTCTCTATGATATAAAAGTGCAAGGTGAAACAGGAGGTGCTGATGGAGAGGCAATAGCAAGTTATCCATAAGATCTAGCTAAGATAATTGATGAAGGTGCCTTCACTAAACAGATTTTCAATGTAAACAAAATGGCCTTCTGTTGGAAGAAGATGCCATCTAGGACTTTCATAGCTAGAGAGAAGTCAATGCTTGACTTCAAAGCTTCAAAGGACAGGCTGACTCTCTTGTTAGGGAGACTCATGCAGCTGGTGACTTTAAGTTGAAGCCTGTGGTCATTTACCATTCCTAAAATCCTTAGACCCTTAAGAATTATGCTAAGTCTACTCTGCCTGTGCTCTATAAATGGAACAACAAAGCCTGGATGATAGGACATCTGTTTACAGCATGATTTACTAAATATTTTAAATCTACTGTTGAGACCTCAGAAAAAAAGATTTCCTTTCAAAATATTACTGATCATTGACAATGCACCTTGTCAGCCAAGAGCTCTGATGGAGATGTATAAAGAGGTTATGTTGTTTTCATGCCTGCTAACACAATATCCATTCTTCAGTCCATGGATCAAGCAGCAATTTCTACTTTCAACTCTATTATTTAAGAAATACATTTCATAAGGCTTTAGCTGCCATAGGAAAGTGATTCCCCTGATGGATCTGGGAAAAATAAATTGAAAACCTTCTGGAAAGGATTCACCATTCTAGATGCCATTAAGAATATTCATGATTCATGGGATAAGGTCAAAATATCAACATTAATAGGAGTTTGGAAGAAGTTGATTCCAGTCTTCATGGATGACTTTGAAGGAAGGGTTCAAGGCTTCAGTGAAGCAAGTAATTGCAGCTGTGGAAATAGCAAGAGAACTAGACTTAGCAGTGGAGCCTGAAGATGTGTCTGAATTACTGCAATCTCAAGATAAAACTTGAACAGTGGGGAGTTGTTTTCTTATGCGTGAACAAAGAAAGTGGTTTCTTTAGGTGGAATCTGCTCCTGGTGAAGACGCTGTGAACATTGTTGAAATGACAACAAAGGATTTAGAGTAGTCCATAAACTGAGTTGGTAAAGCAGTGACAGGATGTAAGAGGATTGACTCTAGTTACGAAAGAAATTCTACTGTGGATAAGATGCTGTCAAACTGCATTGCATGCTACAGAGAAATCTTTTGTGAAAGAGTCAATCTACATGGCAAACTTTATTGTTGCCTTATTTTAAAAAATTGCCACAACCACCCCACCCTTCAGCAACCACTACCCTGATCAGTCAGGAACCATAAACATGGAGGCAAGACCCTCCACTAGCAAAGGGATGCTACATGCTGAAGGCTCAGATGATGATTAGCATTTTTTAGCAACAAAGTATTTTTTAATTAAGGTATGTACATTTTTTTAAACATAATGCTGTTGCACACTTAGTAGACTACAAGATAGTATATAAACATTCATGTGCACTGGGAAAGTAGAACATTTGTGTGACTTATTTTATTGTAATATTCACTTTATTGTGGTGATCTGGGACCAGACCTGCAATATCTCCAAGGTATGCCTGGTACTACCAGATTTCAACTTGCAATTTAAACCTTTTGTCCAATTAACACATTACTTAGCTACTACATCTTGTGTGCGGTTCAGAAAAGCTGTTCACTCTTCAGGACTTTCTTTGAGTGCAGGCCTGCTTGTCAGCAGCAGAATTTGCCTATGCTCCAGAACCTCTGCAAGACTGTAATATATAAGACATACAACCAAACAGATAGATGTTCAACTAGAACTCTGTAAACCACCGTACAGAATTCTTTAAAAATTAGAACATTTTAGAGCTAGACTCTAAAGTTTGGTTTTTAGCATTTTTCCTGGAGAGTGGAGGTAGTGTAATGGAAAAATAGGTTACCGAACCAAACTGAGGTCTCCTTACTTGGTGCAGCCGAGCCAGACACTGAAGCCAAGAATTGCAGCAGGAGAAAGAGGCATTTCAATTGCATGCAATGAGAACAGGCAGCTAACGCTTAAGATCCAAATTCCTCAATGGCTTACAAGCCAGGATTTTTAAAGGCAGGGGTACATTTCAGGCAGGCAAAATTCTGAATCAATACATGGAGGTTATATAATTCATTGGCCTGGCCCCAAAAGGCAGGATGTCCTGAAGTGGGGACCTATGGGTCATAGGTAGACTCAGGAGTTCTTGGATTAGCGGAGAGGAATATTAAGATGGGTGTGACTATTCCTAGCCCTTCAGGGAGGGATTTAGAAAAAAGAATAGCTTGTTAGACCATCATAGTTCAATTCCTCAGTTCCCTGTTGTCTGCATTTTCCATGTGAAAAACAACCCAAGAACACAAGTTATGAAGCCATCTGATATGGTTTGGATGTTTGGCCCCTCCAAATCTCATTTTGAAATTTGATTTCCAGTATTGGAGGTGGGCCCTGATGGGAGGGGCCTGGGTCGTGGGGGGTGAATCCCTCATGAATGGTTTGGTGCCCTCCCTGTGGTGATGAGTGAGTTCTCACTCTATTAGTTTATGCTAGAGGTGGTGGTTTAAGGAGTGTAACACCTCCCCCCACTTGCTCCTTCTTTTGCCATGTGACTCACCTACTCTCCCTTCACTTTCTGCTTTGATTGGTAGCTCCCTGAAGCCCTCACCAGAAGCAAATTCTGGCACCATGCTTCTTGTACATATAACTGAATCCAAGCTTGTACCACTCGCTGCAGGACAGACTTGAGAAACAAAGTGTTGGGGGCAAGGAAAGTGACTTTTATTTGGATAGCCAGCAAACTGAGAAGATGGCAGATTAATGTCCTAAAGAGCCATCTTAAGTTAGTATGAACTTTAGGCTCCTTTTTATGTTGGGGATTGGGCAGGGGGCAGCGTTGCAAGAGGTAATGGAGGACTGCAGACATCTGGGTATCAGTGAGGGTCTGAAGAGGTTGTAAAACTGCTCTTGGTCAGTTAACTTTGAAGGGCGTAGGTCAGGTCACATGTTTGTTCCATTTATAAATCTTTAACATAGTATCGTTACTTCTGTGTATACTTTCCTTATCTCCCTGGGAGTTAGTTTTAGGAAAGGGATGGTTCTCATCTTTCTTCTAGCCTACATGGGGAGCTAAGCAGAGGCGTTTAACCCAAAGGATATTACACAGGAGCTCAGAAGCAAAATGGAGCTAGTTATGTTAAGACTCTCTTCCACTGTTACATCTGCTCTGCAGAACTGTGAGCCAAATCAGCCTATTCTCTTTATAAATTACCCAGTCTCAGGTGTTCCTTTTTAGCCGTGCAAAATGGACTAACACAACACCTTTTAGTTTCCTTTTAGGTTCCTTTTAGGGAACCAAGAGGCCTTGTGACTTCGGCTTGTTTGGAGAGCCGTTGTTATTTCCATTCGCTTTTCAGGACTAGCTAGGTGCCCAGAACTTCCCCCTAAGGGACTCAGGATTTTCCTTTAATTCCATACTTGGGGGGCCCTTCAGGCCCCTAAGAGGGGTCATGTTCTGTTTCAAATGCAAGAACACATAAATTTGGCATACGATTCCTGGATTTCACTAGACTCTCCGAAGACTATCTAGAAACCTCCCATGCAGATCATTGACTCCCCCACAGTAAGAACCTTTTCCCACTAAGTTTTCTTCCTTGATTTGTTCCTTTTCAAAGCAGACACCTTTTGCTACCTTGCTGTGTTAATCTCATTTCCTCAAAAACCTGTTTTATCAATCACTGAGTGTATTTTTTGTCTCCTAAATCTTTCTTTCTCCCTGTAGGTCTCTTCCTCTGTTGAAACTGCTCACTCAAAGATCACCATTTTCAAAAGCAATAATGTATTTATGAATCCTCATTCTGACCAGCTTTTCTACAGCATTAGACACTGGTAACTACTTCTTGAAATTTGGTCCTTCCTCAGTTACAACTGAGTTACGAGCCACTCCCTTATAACTCCCTTGGTTCTCAGTGACCATTCCCTTCTCAGTTTTCACTGCAAGAGTTCTCCAAGGTTGTTCTTAGTGGTCTTCTTACTAGATATACACAGTCCCTTGGCTATTTCATATGTAAACAAAGCTTAATTTTTTTTACCTTTATTTAAAAAGGACCTAGCTAGATTTATCCAGATCTTTTTCCTGAGTTTGAATTACTTTTCTGATTGCCTGCTAGATTGCTTCTCATGAACACATTCCTACTACCTTTCTCCCTACTACTCATTGGGTTCCTGTCTTCGGTGAACAGCATCACCATCCTTGCAGTTGCTCAGGCACAGTGTCTCAGTGTCACCTTCAGCTCTTCCTGATTTTTCACTACTGTTCCCCATCCTGGCAGTTGCCAAGTCCTGTTGATTATTTCTTTTGCCTATCTTTCATTCACTTCTACTTTGCCATCCCTACTATAATACTTTAGTTATGACCCTTGTCATCTGTTGTTAAGATTATTATGAAGTGGTTTTATTGGCAATTAAGTGCAGTTACAGCCCTGACATGCCCTGAATGCTTAAAATCTGTGCCAGTGAGAAGAATCTGGAAGTACAGGGGTCTCTGCAGGACTGGGCTGCAGGCTCCATTTGAGTAATAACAATAATAACTAAAAGCTGCTAGTATTGAGGACTTACTTCCAACCAGCCACTTTCCTAGTGCCTTTAGTATATTAGCTCATTTAATCCACACAGGCTTCATGGGAGTCATTGCTGCTGGAAGCCTCCTAAATATTCTGGGGTTGCAGTGCCCTGTAGAAAAACCGTAAGTACTGGGCAGCCCTAACCCTCTTCCCTGGGATTAGAAGCCCTCAGACGCCAGGGCCAAGGCACACACAGGGTGAATTAGGGTGAGCTCACCTTCTGTACACTCTCACTTCCCCTTTTTTCTTTTAAACTTTTACCTATTTTTTTTTTTTTTTTTTTTTTGGAGACAGAGTCTCACTCTCTTCCCTAGGCTAGAGTGCCGTGACGTCAGTCTAGCTAACAGCAACCTCCAACTCCTGGGCTCAAGCGATCCTCCTGCCTCAGCCTCCCAGGTAGCTGGAATTATAGGCATGCACCACCATGCCCGGCTAATTTTTTTCTATCATTGTTTGGCCAATTTCTTTCTATTTTTAGTAGAGACGGGGTCTCACTCTTGCTCAGGCTGGTCTCAAACTCCTGAGCTCAAACGATCCGCCCGCCTCAGCCTCCTAGAGTGTTAGGATTACAGGCGTGAGCCATCACGCCCAGCCTACCTATTTTTTAATTATGGAAGTAATACTTGTTTGCAGTAAAAAAAAAATAGCAAAAGTATATAAAGTTAGAAGGAAAATATCCCTGTCTCCTCTTCATTCCCTCTTTCCTCCCCCATGATCACTATGAACAGTTAGGACGATCCTAGACTTTTTAACAGACATATAAACATATATAGCTTTAAAAAATGAACATGTATCGGATCCACACTGCATCTCATGCATTTCAGCTTAATCTTTTTTATGTCAGAATGTGTACTTTATTCATTGCAACATGGGCCTAGCAGTCCATTGTATAAATAAATCACAACTACTTATCTGACCTCTTATTGATAGGCATTATAGTTATTTTCATTTTTACTGTAATACAGTAATGCTTTAATAAATATCTTTGGTCAAGTAAAAAAGAAAAAGATTATTGTGATAGTTCCTTAGTTCTTCTCTGCCATTCTCTATTACCAGAGAAACCACCTAAAGCACATTTCTGATCACATCACTCTCCTACTTAAAAACCTCTGGCATTAGAGAAATGCAAATAAAAAGCACAGTGAAATACCACTTCATACCCATTAGGAGGTTATCATCAAAAAACCCAGAAAATAACAAGTGTTGGCAAGTATTGGAGAAATTGGAGCCCTTGTGCATTGTTGGTGGGAATATAAAATAGTGCAGATGTTGTGGAAAACAGTTTGGCAATTTCTGAAAAAGGAAACATGGAATTACTAGTAATTCCACTCCTAAATATATATCCAAAAGAATTGAAAGGGACTCAGACATACTTGTGTACCAATGTTCATAGCAGTGTTATTAAACAAAAGCCAAAAGGTAGGCCAGGCGCGGTGGCTCACGCCTGTAATCCTAGCACTCTGGGAGGCCAAGGCGGGTGGATTGTTTGAGCTCAGGAGTTCGGGACCAGCCTGAGCAAGAGCGAGACCCCGTCTCTACTAAAAATTAGAAAGAAATTAATCGGACAACTAAAAATATATAGAAAAATTAGCTGGGCGTGGTGGCGCATGCCTGTGGTCCCGGCTACTTGGGAGGCTGAGGCAAAAGGATTGCTTGAGTCCAGGAATTTGGGGTTGCTGTGAGCTAGGCTGATGCCACGGCACTCTAGCCTGGGCAACAGAGTGAGACTCTGTCTCAAAAAAAAAAAAAAAAAAAAAGACACCAAAAGGTAGAAGAAACAACCTAAGTGTCCATCAAGAGATGAATGGGTGAACAAAATGTGGTATATATACAATGGTGTATTATTTGCCATAAAAACGAATGAAATCTTAATACATGCTACAATATGGATGAACCTTGAAAATGTTTGCCTAAGTAAAAAAAAGCCAGCTACAAAAGGGCAAGTATTGTGTGATTCCATTTATATTAATATAAGGTATGTAGAATAGGCAAATTCGTAGAGACCAAAAGTAGAATAGTGGTTACCAAGGGCTGCAGAGAGGAAATATGGGGACTTACTGTATAATGGGTACAGAGTTTCTGATTGGGATGATGGATAAGTTCTGGAAATGGATAGTGGTGAGACTTGCTCAGCATTGTGAATGTCTTTAGTTATGCCACTGAATATACTTAAAAATGTTTAAAATGTAAAATTACATGTTACCACACAATGAAAAAACTTCTGACAGTTTCATATAATATCCAAAATAAAAGTAAACATTTTAAAGGTCCTCTATAGTCTCTTTACTTTTTAATCATATACCTAATATTTTACCTAAATTCATTTCTCTGAGTATCCCTGCATCTCTGGCCTCAGAGCTTTTGCTCAGACTGTATAGTGTGCCTCTATTTTCCTTTAAGATTCAGCTCAAAAGCTACCTCCACAAAACTAACCAAGATATAACCTATTAAAGTTAATCTTTTTCTTCTCTATTAGTATTTTGGACCTTTCTTATAGCAGTTAGGACATTTTTATCCTGTGATACAGTTAACTTGCCTCCATCTGTGTCTTCAACATTGGGAGCTGTTTCATTCCTTCCGTATAGTAGATACTCAATAAATGTTCACTGAATTGAATCTAATCCAACCCTCTCATTTTATGGTTCATTTTATTGATAGGGAAGCTGAAATCCAAGGAAGTCACATAGTGATAGAACCAGGACTAGTTTCAGGATCTTCTGGCTTCCATGTCAAAAATTTTCTCTCTGCACTTATGCTGATGGTCATTCATCATATGGATGTTCAGTCTGTATTGATGTTGGGCAATGCAATATTGTACTGCAGAACCAACACCAGACCCCATCTACGATTCTTTCATCCGTGGAAAAAATTACATGTTTTATTTGGAATCTTTGTACATAACGAAGATTATGATGTATTTTTGTTCTGTTTCAGCTTCATGTTTCCTGTTGCAGGTGGAATAAGACCCCCTCAAGGTATGTGAAAGCTTAAGTTTCGAACTTTTGTTTTTCACCATCATGTCTCTGAACTTGAGGATTAAATAGGTAAATAGAAATGAAGTTCTATGGCTGCCAAATAGAGTAAAATTATCCTCCACTCTTAAATTTATATGGCAGCTACTCTTAAAATTTCTCAAAAATTGTGAAATTTGGGGAGTAATAAGGATCATTCCTCATTTCTCTGAAACTTACATAGACATTACGTTGGCTGATTGTTATTTAACCTCAGAGATGAAGGGGACTTTCACAAGAGTATTAAAGAATAAGTGATTAAAATGAAATGAGCTGTAGTTCTCTTAATGATGTCTTTCTCCTTCTATCTAGTCTTCTGCTACATTGTTAGTGCCGTTGGGCAAGGGCCATGTCAGTCTTTTGCTCATTAGTATCTCCAGCGCCCAGCATGGTGATTTGATGTAATAGGTTCTCTGTAGATGTTTGTCGAATGAATAAACGAACCTCTTTGTTTTACAGTTATTTTTTCTTTATATGGTATGATCTTATTATAATCATGCACATAAAAGAGACCACATTGTGATTCAGCTTAAAGTATTTAAGTCTCAAAAAAATTAAATTAAAAAATAAAGAATTTAAGTCTTAGTTTTATTCTGAGGAATTTCTTTATTAGGTATACACTTTCTCTCTTGGTCTCAGACTAGAGCCCACCAATATCGATTCATGGATTCTCCACAGGACTTCTTGGGGCAAAGACCTGTTTTGTTCACTACTGTGTCCCTTAAGGACATTTAAGGAAACAGCAGTGAAGGTATATAATCTTGACTCTAGCTGCTGTGCAACTGGGACACCACATTGAAAGAGGAATATATCTGCCCTTCTCTTGCTGCTTTCTGCTCACTTCTCCCCCTCTGACATCCTCCCCTTCCCCCCACACCAGTCTGCCTCTGAAAACTGGCCCTTCTCACAAAGCCAGTGTTGACCAGTTATGGTAGACTTGCTAGAGAAACAGAGACTCCTAGATCACCAGTAGAGATAAAAGAAAAAGAGCAGCTGAGTAGCAAGTGGTCATTGGTTCATCCTGACTTTGTCTCCATTTATAATCAGTGATGGAGGCTGAGTTTCAGGTAAATTTTTCCAAGGGTCAGTTGTATTCTTTTCACTATGTTCACATTTATGCATTATTTAAGCTATCTGTAATTAGTTGTGTCCCAGATTGAGATCAAATGGCTTGAGATCTGTTGTTTAGGAGATATTACAAAGTTATGTGTTCATCATTTTGGCTTGTAATTCTGCATTTTTGTAAATGTTCAAGTAAAAATCTACATATGGAGTGAAGGAACCAGACAAGAATAAATCCCAAAAGGTTGCCTGGTATTTTTTCTTCTGGAACTTGGAATTGGTTAGGAGATTTTTTTTTTTTGACAGTGTATGTTAGAATGGACTTTTTGATCATTTGAAGGCTTTAAATTATTCACGGATCATTTCTGAAAGCATATACAAGAAACTGACAACAGAGGTGGTCACAAGATCATGAGTACTTGAACAGGAGACAGGAGAGATGGAGACTTGTTTTTCACTGTGTACACTTTTGTACCTTTAAATGTTGTACTAAATATCTGAGTCACCAATTCAAAAATAAAATAAAATAAATTTTAGATCCAAAGGAATAAGAGGGAATACATCTTATTGTGGCTATATTCAATCTGTGTAATCTAATTCTCTGTGACACCTTGTAGTCTTTGCATTTGGTGTTCCTTTGTCTGGAGTATTCTTCCCAAATTTCTGCCTGGATTGCTCCTTTATTTCCTCAGGTCCTTGCCGAAATGCCACCTGTTGGTGAACCCTTTTCTGACTGTCCTATTTAAAATAGCAACCACTCCATTTCCCCTTGCTCGGCTTTATTTTTTGCCCTAGCTGTCATCACCACCTGATATATACTTATTTTTTAATTATCTATGTCCTCTAATTACAGTGTAAGTTCCATGAGGGCAAAGACCTGGTTTGTTCACTGCTGTGTCCCTAGAATGTTGCATGGCATGGAGTAGGCCTTCAAATATTTGAATAAGTGATTGAATGAATAAATGAATGGCCTGCCTCTAACAGCCGTTACTACAAATGTGGATGTCCATGCTTCTGAAATTAAGCTAAGTATAAATAACCTGGAAGATACAGGAAAACTACAAGATAAACATAGTATACTTTCCCAGACATTTAATTTTTTAAATTGAAAATTTGGTAAAAACCTTCTTATAGTTGAATCAACATGGATGTAATAATGCAATAAAATGCAAAATTAGAATGAAATTTGCTCAGCAGTGGGTAAGGGATTTTGTTTTATTCACTGCTGTATACCTGGCATATAGAACTATGCCTAACATGTAGTAGGCATTTAGTATTTATTAAATCCCCAAAGGGAAATATATTCACTCTCCTCTGCCTCTTGGAAAAGTTTGGGAGACACTAGTCACTATAAATCATACCTTCACAGTAGTTTCCTGCCATCGCCTTATATACTTTGTATGCTGATGGCCGTTTTGTGGTAAATGTTATATTAACTATTTATGTAAGGAAAAGGAAGAAGAATAACATTTCTTTGAGCATATTAAGTATTAAACCAGATGAGAAACCAAGGCACAGAGAGAAGTTAAGCAGATTGCACAAGGTCCCAAAAAGCTCATAAGTGGCATTTCTAGTTGGCTTCCAGATTCATGCTCTTAATTGTTATTTTATCAGTTATCTGCTGCTGCATAACAAATTATCCCAAAACTTTAAAAAGTAGGTATTTTATCATTTTTACAATGTGTTTAGGGGTCAGGAATCTGGGAGTGACTCTCCTAGGTGGTTCTTGCTGAAGGCCTCCCATGAGGGCTGCAGTCATCTGAAGGTTTCATGGAACTGGAAGGTCTGCTTCCAAGAAGACTCACTCACATAGATGGCAAATTGGTTCTGCCTTTTGGCAGGTGTCCTCAGTATCTCACCACGTGGATTCTCCATAGGACTTCTTGAGTTTTCTCATGATGTGGCAGTGGCTTGTCCCAGAGCAAGTGATCCAGGAGAACAAGGAGGAAACTACAGTGTCTTTCAAAAACTAGCCTTGGAAGTTACACACTGTTATTTCCACGATATCTTGTTGGTTATACTGGTCAGCCCTATTCAGTGTGGGAGGGGATGATACAAATGTATGAATACCAGGAGGCAGAAAACATTGGGGACTACCTTGAAAGCCAAGTACCACAATTGGGCCATACTGTTGCCTTTTTTAATATATGTAAGAATTCTATAGAAGAGACTTTATCTTCATTTTTCAGATGAAATTCTGTAACTTAAGATCACACAGCTAAGTAAACAATGGTGTTGGAATTCATACTCAGGTCTGTCTCGGGAGCCTTTGCTTTTTCTGCTACACTGTACTGCCTTCCAAGTAACAAGTCATTTAGGTACTTATGGTTTTAAGAAAATAAACTTTAAAACACGTTGACTTTAACAATGCCTTTATGTTTTTCAGCTGGCCTGATGCCAATGCAGCAACAAGGATTTCCCATGGTCTCTGTCATGCAACCTAATATGCAAGGCATGATGGGAATGAATTACAGCTCTCAAATGTCCCAGGGGCCTATAGCTATGCAGGTACTTGCCTCTTTAGTTGATTTTTTACGAAGTTACTATTTGTTGTTATATATCTACATGCCAAGAGCTACATACTAAGAGCTTAATGTTATATTTAGAAATAAGTGTGGTCTGTCTCGTAGTGGCTTCCTTCAAACTTCATTAAAAAAAATGAAAAATCAGTTTAGGAAAATCTGGTGACTTCAATCTATTGCTCTCCCAATTGAGCTATGGATATTTCAGCAGCTAGGTGACTTCTTTGACTTCTGGTTTAGAAGAATCTAGACATCTTGGAAAATTCAGGGACCTGATGCCATGAAGTAGGATTGTTAGAAGTAGCACTGTTCTCATGCAGGAAATAATGTCATTGCTAGGAAGGCTCAGAGCTAATAACAACTTGCACTCTTTATATGGAATTATCTAATCCTCATAACAGTTTTTAAAGAGCTGGTATCTCTGTTTTCCTAGTGAGGAAATGGAAGCTTTGTGAAGATACTCACAGATCATAATAAGCTAGGATTTGAACCTAAGTCTTTAGTACGCGCGCTCTTAACCATATTATATGTTGAATTCTCTCTTAAGAGCATTAGGAGCCATTGAATAGTTAAAGCAGTGGAGTGACGTGATCAGATTTGTATTTCAAAAGGATTATTCTGGGCTGGCCACAGTGGCTCACACCTGTAATCCCAGCACTTTGGGAGGCCAAGGTGGGAAAATCACTTGAGCCCAGGAGTTTGAGACCAGCCTGAACAACATAGCAAAAAAATTTAAAATTAGTTATGGTGGCATGCACATATAGTACCACCTATTTGGGAGGCTGAGGCAGGAGGATCGCTTGGGCCCAGGAGTTTGAAGTTACAGTGAGCAATGATTGTGCCACTGCACTCCATCCTGGGCAACAGAGGAAGGCCTTGTCTCTAAAAACAAACAAACAAAAAGATCATTCTGACATCTGTTGGGAAAATAATTGAAGTGAGAAAGAAAAGCAAGAGTGGATGCAGGGAGAATCATTAAAAGACTGATATAGGAGAGCAGGTGAGATGTTGACTTAAATTAGAGTGGTGGCAGATGAATAGAGAGATGGATGTTTTCGAGAACTATTTAGGAAATAAGATCAATAGGGCTTGCCGAGTGATTGACTTTTGAAAATGGTATTAAGTTGACTCCCCATTTTCTGCATAAGCAACTCACTGGTAGTGCTATTCATTAACAAAAGAAACATTGGAGGAGATTGGTGGTACATAGTGACTTTGAGGAACTTGTGAAGCATTCATAAGCTTACCTGGAGCTCCAGATTTTTCATTCTACGTTGAAAATATAGATTTCAGAATCATCAGCGTATATAAAGTAATTGATGCTGTAGAGGTGAATTGGAACATCCAAGAAGACTATGGATACGGAAAAGTAGTCCCAAATAGAGCCTTCAGGATTTCAGCATCATAAGAGAGTAAAGCAAAGGAAATTGAAGAGGAGAAGCCACAGAAGCAATAGAAAAATTTGAAGAAAAAAGTATGGGTTTTGGTGGCAGAGAGACCTAAAATCACATCTTAGCTTTGTCACTTACCTGTGCAATAGAGAATGTAAAAATACCTTGCCAGCCTGGTTGTAGAAGGGATGGAATGAAGGAATTATATAAAGCACTATATATTAGCATTGTACCTGGCACACAGTGAACTTGCAGGAAGTGGCAAGACATTTTTATTTGTTACATTAATGATAGTGTCAGGAATGATCTTTCAGGTGGCATTATATTATTTCATGTTTTAGCTTTAATATTCATCTGACTCTTCATGTTTCCGTGCTTTCATTGGCTCACAGCCCCCATTTCTGGCTGACTCTAATCTTTTTTTTTTTTTTTTTTGAGACAGAGTCTCACTGTGTTGCCCGGGCTAGAGTGCCGTGGCGTCAACCTAGCTCACAGCAACCTCAAACTCCTGGGCTCAAGCGATCCTCCTGCCTCAGCCTCCCGAGTAGCTGGAACTACAGGCATGCGCCACCATGCCTGGCTAGTTTTTTCTATATATTTTTAGTTGTCCAATTAATTTCTTTCTATTTTTAGTAGAGACAGGGTCTTGCTCTTGCTCAGGCTGGTTTCAAACTCCTGAGCTCAAACAATCTGCCCGCCTCGGCCTCCCAGAGTGCTAGGATTACAGGCGTGAGCCACCACGCCTGGCCTGGCTGACTCTAATCTTTTCCCTTTTTTGCTATTCTTTTCTTTCTTTCTTTTTTTTCCTTCCTTTCCTTTTTTTTTCCCCCTGTAGTCTTCCTCTGTGGTCACACGTTCTTGCCTGAATAACAGTAATTAACCACCATTTGTTGTTTACATGTACTATATTCATTGTGTGCATAATGTCATTCAATTCTCATAACAACTCTATGAAATAGGTAATATTTTTATTCCCGTTTTATAGGTAAGGAAACATTCTTTAATCATAATAACAATATAATTGTTATAACCACTGTTGTTTACATGTGCTATATTCATTGTGTGCACTATATCATTCAGTCCTCATAACAACTCTAGAAGATAGGTTATTTATTTAATTTTTATTTATTTATTTATTTATTTTGAGACAGAGTCTCACTCTGTTGTCCAGGCTAGAGTGCAGTGGCATCAACATAGCTCACTGCAACCTCAAACTCTTGGCTCCAGTGATCCTCCTGCCTCAGCCTCCTGAGTAGCTCAGACTACAGACATGCACCACCATGCCTGGCTAATTTTTTTTTGTTGTTGTTGTTGAGACAGAGTCTCACTCTGTTGCCTGGGCTAGAGTGCCGTGGTGTCAGCCTAGCTCACAGCAACCTCAAACTCCTGGGCTCAAGCGATCCCCCTGCCTCAGCCTCCCGAGCAGCCGGGACTACAGGCATGTGCCACCATGCCCGGCCAATTTTCCTTTTTTTCTGTATATATATTTTTAGTTGTCCAGATCATTTCTTTCCATTTTTTTAGTAGAGACGGGGTCTCGCTCTTGTTCAGGCTGGTCTCGAACTCCTGACCTGGAGCGATCCACACGCCTCAGCCTCCCAGAGCGCTAGGACTACAGGCGTGAGCCACCACGCCTGGCCATGCCTGGCTAATTGTTAAAAATTTTTGTAGAGACAGGGTCTCACTGTGTTGCTTAGGCTGGTGGTGATACTTTTATTCCCATTTTGTAGGAAACGCAACTGCAGTCAGAGTTACCGTACAAGGTCACACAACTTGCTTCAGAGCAAAGATTTAAACCAAAGCTGTTTTATATTTCCGATCCTGAGTTCTTAACTACCAGTGTTTTCCAAACTTCAGTCATTTAAGTGTCACCTTCATGATTTTTGCCATGAATTATTTAATTAATATTTTTAATTAACTTTTTAACATAAATTCTAAAGGGAAATTTTATATTGCTAAAGTAGATAGAAGATCTATATTTGTTATAAACAGATGGTAAACAAAAAGCATATATAATGAAATGAAAACAATGTTATCAAATTCTAGCTAGATATTGTTACTTATTGGAGTATATAAACCTGAGGCTTACTTTTTCTTTGTTTAAAAAAATTTACCTACAAATGGTTCAGCAAAAGGAAAAAAAGTATATATATGTATAGAGAAAAAGAGCAAATAGGGCAAAACGTTAATAATATTCTTCTTCAAAATTTCTTAGAAGTTTTAAATTTTAAAAAGTGAGGGGGGGATTGGGTTTAGAAAATGAGTAACACGCCTGTAATCCTAGCACTCTGGGAGACTGAGGTGGGAAGATTGCTTGAGATCAGGAGTTTGAGACCAGCCTGAGCGAGAGCGAGACCCCATCTCTACTAAAAATAGAAAAATTAGCCAGGCACAATGTTGCATGCCTGTAGTCTCAGCTACTCAGGAGGCTGAGGCAGAAGGATCACTTGAGCCCAGGAGTTTGAGGTTGCTATGAGCTAAGACGAAGCCACTACACTCTACCGGGGGCAACAGAGGGAGACTCTGTCTCAAAAAAAATAAATAACACCGAAAAGGGAATCTGAATGAGAGTTGCCAGAGAACTGAAGAAAATTTTCCTGCTATTGTACTGATTGTGTGTCCCTGCACCACTGGCCATGATTATAGATGGGGAGACTATATTAAAGCAAGTAATGTTACATAATCTTTTTTTTTTAGAGTTGGTGACTGAAATTGATATTATCATGATTTAGTGAGTACAGTCTAAGATTGGCTTCTTCCATTTGGATCTTCGTAAATTATCTTCTTCAGCTGTGATGGCCATTAAACCTAGTAATCAGAATCTAGGAGTCTGATTTGAATAGCTGAATCCAAAGTGTTATATTATTTTTAAAAAATTAAAATTGGCCAGGTGCAGTGGCTCATGCCTATAATCCTAGCACTTTGGAGACCGAGGCAGGAGGATTGCTTGAGGTCAGGAGTTCGAGAGCAGCCTGAGCAAGAGCAAGACCCCATCTCTACAAAAAATTAAAAAATTAGCTGGGTATGGTGGCATGCACCTATAGGCCCAGCTACTTCGGAGACTAAGGCAGGAGGATTGCTTGGGCCCAGGAGTCTGAGGTTGTAGTGAGCTGTGATGACACCACTGTACTGCAGCCTGGGCAACAGAGT
>NW_012148519.1:1437156-1438414 GCF_000956105.1 Propithecus coquereli
CCAAAAAAAAAAAAAAAAAAGAAATTATTCATTTACACTGCTCACACTAAAAAAATAAGCCAGAGCAAAAAGGATTTTTACTGTTAATAAGTATTTTAAATGCCATAATACTCTATTTTATTTTTATGTAATACTTTATGATTTTCTATTTTTGTGTTTTTACCATTATACAATATATTAGTACAATAGCACATATATATAACTTATAAGTATTAGGAGTTCACAATCAGAATTTTAAGTTGAAACCATTACCATGCTGAAGTCAATTATGCAAATAAAGCTTCTCTGTTGTGTTTGAAGCTTCAGTAAAACTTCAAGAATCATTTTTTATTTATTTCCAGTAGGAAGAAAAGGAGAATAAATTGAGATTTTGTAGGTTTTAAGTCCATAGTCAGCTTTCACTAGGTTATGCTGTAGAAACAGTCCCCAGATCTCAATGACTTGCAAAAACAAAGGTTTATTCCTGACTTGTGATATATATCGTGTATTGGTTGGCTCTGATTCTGTTCCATTTTTTCTTTATCCTGGGACCCTTATCTAGGACATCTCAGTACCTTGGCATAAGGAAAAGAGATGGCTAAACCTTGTGATGTCCTTTAAAGCTAACACTCAGAGGTAGCGTTTATCAGTCACTTCTGCTCACCAAAGTAATGTGGCCAAAACTAACATCAGTAGGAGAAGAATATACCAGAAGGAGTGTAAACCATATAGGGATGTGTAGTCCTCTTAGAGTAAAGGCAGCAAATAACTGGAAATAATCTATCACAGAATGCAATGTACTGTAATATTTACCATAGAATACAATGTATTTTTAATTAAGATTCAGTAAGCTTACTGTTGAATCTTAACAACTGATACAAATTTTAAATCATTAATTTTCACACTCAACATTATTTTATGACTTAAGTAATCCGAAAAATGTTTTTAAAGAGTTTGAAACAATGAAAAACAGTAAGGATCTCTAATATGCAGAACAACAAAAAAGTAAACTATCAGATTTCTTCATACTCAACTAATTTTACAATTATTATTCTGAAACATTTTAAGCATATTGGCAAATACAGAGTATATGATGAACATGTGTGAACCTATCACACAGTTTTAGCAAAAAAATTTTTTTAACTTTTTATCTTGAGATAAGTGTATATTGATATGCACTTGTAAGAAATAGTACAAAGAATTCCTTTACCCAGTTCCCCAACTGGTAAAAACTTGTAGAACTATAGTGTATCGCCACAGCCAGCATGTTGACGTCGGT
>NW_012148519.1:1442069-1444379 GCF_000956105.1 Propithecus coquereli
CCCCCAATGGGATGGTATTAGGAAGTGGGGCCTTTGGGAGGTAATTAGCTTTAGGTGAGAGTAGAGGCCCCATCATGGGGATTAGTGTTCTTATGCGTAGAGAAAGAAACTAGAGCTGGCTTTCTAGGCCAAGCGAGGGTACAAGAAGATGGAAACCAGGAAGCAGGCCCTCAAGACACCAGCTCTGCCAGCAGATCTTGGACCTCTCAGCTTCCAGAGCTGTAAGAAATAAATGTTTGTTGTTTAAGCCACCCAGTCTATCATATGTGTTACAGCAACCTGAACTAGTACAAGAATGCATGTTGTGATTTCAAGGGTAATCTTAAAAGGTTATATAAACACTTCCTAAACAAACAGAGATGAAAAAGACAGGAGAAAAAAATAGTCCAAAAACAGGAAAGAAAACAAAACAGAACAAAAGGTAGAACAAATCGCAATAAGAAGGTAGTTTTAAACCTAACTATATCAATTATATTAGATGTTAATGGTCTAAAGAAATGGCTTAAAAGACAACATTCTAACTATTTGATGCTTACAGGGAACACAATTAAAACGTAGATACAGGAAAATTTAAAAATAAAAAAAGATATATAGGTATTATCAGAAGGGAAAAAAAACTATTATTGCTATAGGAAAATCAGACAAAATATACTTTAAGCAGAAGTCTTGCAAGGCTAGAGTTAAGGAAGGTCTTTCATCATGGTAAGAGGTTAAATTCACCAGAACGATATAACAGCTCCACATTTGTATGCACCTAATAACCTTCTCTCGAAATGTATAAGATAGAAATTGACAAAACAAGAATAGACAAATCCACAATCAGTGAAGATACAGGTTTAGGTAACTTCTTAGCAAGCTCAACTAATGGACATACGATAGGACGTGGTTCTCAACAACTGCAAAATATACTTTCTTTTTTAAGCAAACATGGAATATTTATTAAAATTGACCATAGCAAATGGACCATCGCAAATCTCAAGAAGTTTCAAAGTACTGAAATCTTACATAGCAAGAGTTCTTATAAGACTGGCCTGTGCTGGGGATCCATTTGAGGTTTGTGGTCAAGAATTTAAAATGATCCCCAATGTTTTTCTCCCCAGCAAGGTTCAGTATTTTGGGTACAAGCATAAGAGTGGTGATTAGTTGACTCTAACGAGGGATGAGGTTTCCAGGAAACTATACTAAGGAACTGACAAGTAAGGGAGTTAAGGTTATGTTTACATGGGAATTTAATATTGAACCTTGGATCTAAGCTGAGGAAGAAGAGAAATGAAGACATTATACAGATGATAGATCCTAGAAAAGTTGTAAAATTAACAGGTGGTAGGTATTAATGAGGTAGGAGAATTACTGGTATAGATGAGCTGGAAGGGTAGGAGGTTGTGGTCAAGTGCTGGGATGCTTAACATCAAGATTTTAGAGATGACGCAGTTTCTGGTGCTGATAGCAAGGATGTGGCCATGGAGTAGAAAACTAGAATGGTGTGTGTCGGACATGATTATGATGAGGAGGCCAAAGACCTGGAAAGGTCATGGTGTTAGATGAGTCATCCATTGATTGTCGATGTCACCAAGAGCAATTTAGGGGTAGAATGGAAGATAGCAAAGTTATGAAGTGTTCAATTGAAGAGTGAGGAAGTTGAGAGTCAGTAGATGACATGAACAAGGTAGGATAGTGAATAGTAAAGTCTAATGGCAAGAAATTAAAATGTATTCAGGTTTTTGAAGGAAGAGAGAGAAGAAAAGGTTTAAAAGAAGCAAGGAGCAATATTCTCCATTTATAGGAAATATAGAAGAGAAGCAGCAATCTCCAAATGAGAAGGTTTCAGTTAAGGTCAGAAGAAGAACCTTTCAGGAAGAAGGTTGAGGAGTAAAAAAGTTTTCACTCAGCGAAAATTAGCCATTGTCATTTTTAATGTCAGATTTTGTGATTAGCTATTGTGTTATACTATTTTTATTTCTGGTCACTTTAGTAAACTTTATACTGTTGTATTATGTTGTTATCAATTAAATTTATTTTCTGTAAAAGTTTGAATGTCAAGCCTTTGATAACATCAAAATATTCATTATCATATTATTGGAAAATCAGATTTAATTTTATTTGTGGTATGAGTACCATATGCCAGCCTCCTATCTATTGCTGGAAATACAAAGGTATGTAAGATATACCTCTTCTCAAAGAGTATGGATTAGTGAGCTCACAGGAATATAACTTATGTGTGTATAATTACCCCTGTCAGACTATATTAGCAGTGGTTATCTCTGGGGCAGTGAAGGGAAGGGAGGGGCTAGATATTAAGGGGAGCTTTTT
>NW_012148519.1:1444429-1445115 GCF_000956105.1 Propithecus coquereli
TGTAGTCCCAGCTACTCAGGAGGCTGAGGCAGGAGGATTGCTTGAGCCCTGGAGTCTGAGGTTGCTGTGAGCTAGGCTGACACCATGGCACTCTAGCCCGGGCAACAGAGTGAGACTCTGTCTCAAAAAAATAAAATAACAACCAACCTCCAAGAATGAAGATAAAATAAAGCAGACCTTTATTAAATGAAATTCTGCAGGAAGTAAAGGCAGAAGGACTTTAGGGAAAAGGAGAAATGATCCCAGATGGAAAGTCAGATACAGGAAAGAATGAAGAACAAAAAGAGATATATATGTGGGTGAACCTAAAGGTACATTGTGTACAATAACAGGCTAGGTGCAATGGCTCACCCCTTTAAATCTCAGGACTTTTGGAGGCTGAGGCCAGAGGATTGCATGAAGCCAGGAGTTCAAGACCAGCTGGGCAACATAGCGAGACCCCTGTCTCTGCAAAAAAATAAAAATAAAAAAATTAGCCAGGTGCCATATGGCACATGCCTGTAGTCCTAGCTAGTTGGGAGGCTGAGGCAGGAGGATTGCTTGAGCCCAGAAGTTCAAGGCTGCAGTGAGCTATAATCCCACCACTGTACTCCAGCCTGAGTGACAGATAGCCCTGACTCTCAAAATTAAAAAAAAAAACAAGAACCAATTTCTTTATGGATTTAAAAATACTCAGAGAATTAAAA
>NW_012148519.1:1445165-1447349 GCF_000956105.1 Propithecus coquereli
CCGCCCGCCTCGGCCTCCCAGAGTGCTAGGATTACAGGCGTGAGCCACCGCGCCCGGCTGAGGCTGTATTTTTTTAAGTAGAAAAATGAGAGTAGCTGAAAAAAATAATTTCACTTTCTTCTTTATCTCATTTGTGATTGAGAAGACTATTGAATAAATTATGGGAGATATCTCCCCCAAAAATATCTACTTAAAAGCATCAAATTGTTTACATGGTACTGAAGATTCCTGGGCTGAGATCTGGGAGAAAACAAGAACCAGGTAAGAAGGTCCCACCACTCAAAGCTGCTTTTTCCCTGAGGGTATTTGCCAATATCGAAGAAGCATTTGTGAAACTGTCATTCTGGGGATGGTACAAAGGATATCATTTAATATCTTAGTCCCCTTGTGTTGCTATAAAGGAATACCTGAAGCCTCAGGTCAATTTATAAAAAAAAGAGATGTATTTGGCTCACAAGAAGTATGGTGCTTGCATCTGCATCTGGTGAGAGCCTCAGACCACTTCCCTTTGTGGTGGAAGGGTAAAGGCAGCTGGCTTGGAAGCAAGATTGAGGGGGTAGGGAGGTGCCAGGCTCTTTTAAACAACCAACTTTTTGGGGAACTAACCAAGTGAGAACTTACAAGTCTGTTCCTCTTTTCCAGGGCATTAATCTATTCATGAGGGATTCGCCCCCATGACCCAAATACCACCCACTAGACCCCACCTCCAACATTGGGGATCAAATTTCAACACGAGGTTTCAAGGGCTAAATATCCAAACTATAGTAGGTTTACAAGCCAAACGTGGGAGCCTGCAAAGGGTCCCACTTCGAGCTGGGCCTCCAAAAGTCCAGACTCTCAGAGTAGGAGTAAAGTGGAAATAAACCTGTTTTTATATGGACTTGAAGCTGATTTCCCATCATTCGATGTTCCAGGGAAGTTCAGATCTTGAATTTTGAGTAAGGTGTTCCCAAACTCTAAGTGTCCCTAGACACCTGGCAAACAGCTAACACAATCCTCGCTGGAGCATATACCATCACTTTAGGCATCAGATTTCTACAGATAACCTTAAAAACAATGTTCAACATACAGTGTCAACTGGGTATACAAGGAGACAAGACAGCATGAGTAAGAGTTAGTAGACACACAGACAACAGAAATGAAAATCACAAAAAATATGAGTTATGAGAATTAGAATAGACTGCGAAAACTACATTTTCTATGATATAAGAAATAAAAGCCAAAGTGGAAAATTTTGGCAGGGAACTCAAAATTAGATAAAGTAACACAGATTTTATTTTAAAAACTCAGAATTGAAAACTACATTAACCAAAAGAAGACCTGTATGGATGAGTTTAACAGCAAATTAGAAATGGCTGAAGAAAGATTAGTGACCTGAAGAGAGGTCAGGAAAAACTATCTAGAATGTAAACAAGATAAAAAGATAGAAAATATGAGAGAGATTTTGAAGATACCATGAGAAAGTCTAATAAGTGTTTAGTTGGAATGCTAGAAGGAAAGGAGGGAGAGAGTAAGTGAAAAGAAGTGATGGCTAAGTTCCCTGAACTGTTGAAAGACATTGATCCACAGAATCAGGAAGCCCAATAAATCCAGACAGGATTCCATTAGACATCTATTGATGTAAAACAAATCACCCCAAAACTTAGTAGCTTAAAACAACAAATAAACATCTCAAAATTCTGTGGAAGGAATTGGGAAGTGGCTTTAGCTGGGTGGTTCTGACTTGGAGTCTCTTGGGAGGTTGCAGTCAAAATGTTGACTGGGACCACATTCATCTGAAGGCTTTACTGAGGCTGGAGGTTCTGCTTACAAGGCACCCCACTTGCATGGCTGGCATTTCAGTGCTGGCCGTTGGCCTCAGTTCCTAGATGGCCGTCTACTTCCACATGGACCTCTCCAGACTGATTGATTTGAGAGAGGAAGGCAGAAGCTTCAGTGTCTTTTATGCCCTAGCCACATGCCATCATTTACCCAGTATAAAAACTGTATCGAGGCTACTATACAAGGGCATGAGTACCAAACAGCAAGAGTTAGTAAATAGAAATCCTTACATCCAGACACATCACAGAGAAACTGCAGAAACCAAAGACAAAATCCCAAAAGTAGCCAAAGGAAAAAGTGGAAGCCAAAAAACACTAGAATGATGTTTTCAGTGTACTAAACTAAAAATAACAACCAGGCCGG
>NW_012148519.1:1447399-1449670 GCF_000956105.1 Propithecus coquereli
TCATGTTTATTGTTCCCATATATAATTTTATACATTTATTGTTGTATATGTTTGTATATTCACGAGAGCTATATAATATTTTCTATGTTTTAAATTATACATACTTGTCTGTATCTAATAATTATAATAAGTGCTATTTATTTACTCATGTGCCAGACAGTGTTCTAGGTGCTTTATTGTTCCCATATATAATTTTATACATTTGTTGTTGTATATGTTTGTATATTCACAAGAGCTATATAATATTTTCTATGTTTTAAATGATACATACTTGTCTGTATCTGATAGTTATAATAAGTGCTATTTATTTACTCATGTTCTGGACAGTGTTCTAGGTGCTTTATGCACATTATTTTTTGTGGTTTTTTTGTTTGTTTTTCGGACAGGGTCTCACTCTGTCATCCAGGCTGTAGTGCAGTGGAGTCATCATAGCTCACTGCAACCTCAAACTCCTACTCAGCCTCCCAGGTAGCTGGGACTACAGGTGCATGCCACCGCACCCGGCTGATTTTTTCTATTTTTGGTAGAAACAGGGTCTGGCTCTTGCTCAGGTTGGTCTCGAACTCCTGAGCTCAGTCATCCTTCCACCTTAGCCTCCACGCTAGGATTACAGGCGTGAGCTACCGCACCCAGCCCACACATTGTCTTAATATTTTTCTAGACCTTAAAATAATTCTTCACTGTTTCAGTGGGGTACATTTTTTTAAAAGTTTCAGGATTTTTTTTTTATAATTTCTAAAAGGAATATTTTTATTTGAGGAAAACTAACGTGATTTCTTTAACAAATTTTAAGATTAAAATTGAGATTTTATTCATGTTAAAAAACTTTATTAAAAACATGGATTGATGTTGATTGATGGATGACTGGGTAAACAAAATGTGGTACATGCATGCAATAAAATATAATCAGCCTTAGAAAGGAAGGAAATTCTGACACAGGCTATAACATAGATAAACCTTGAAGACATTATGCTAGGTGAAATAAGCCAGACACAAAAAGACAAATACTTTTACGATTCTACTTATATGAGGTACTTAAAGCAGTCAAAATAGCAGAGACAGAAAGTAGAATGGTGGTTGCCAGGGAATGGGGAGTGGGAGGGAAATGGGGAGTTATTATCTAATGGGGACAGAGTTTCAGTTTTGTAGGATGAAAAGCGTTTTGGAGATGGATAGTGGCAATGGTTGTGCAACAGTGTGAATGCATTTAAGGATGCTACACTGTACACTTAAAAATGGTTAAGAAAGTAAATTTTATGTTGTATGTATGTTTAAAAAATTGAAAAAATAGAATGATGAAAATACGAATATATTAAATCCAATGGTATGAGTATAATCCTTACCCTAAAGTTATTTAACTTTTGATAATTTCAGTTTAATTCAAGTGTGAGGATTAAGCTTTATTACAAACAGATCCTTCATCTACTGTAACTGTGACAAACCAAAATAAGTGACCAAGGCAAAGATCTCAATCAGTGGAGGTTTATTAAGCCAAAGTTGGAGGGACAGGCCTGGGAAAAACACAAACCCCAGATAAATCTGTGGTGTTTATCCGACGAGGAATTTGGGAACTTCAGTATCTCAGGGGGATAGGGCATACAGAGAGAAAAGGGAGCATGGGGATGGACAGTGATGCAAAATGGTTACATTCAAGTGAGGCCAGGAAAACCTACATTTTATATAAGATAAGGCAATTGTTAGAAAAAGGGAATGAAAGGAGCATCAATTATGTAGATGTCCCTGGGTAGGTGGAAGAATGTTTGATCTTATCTCTGTTCTGCACCTGCGAAGATAAACTTATAATTCATTATTAGTGGAATCAAATAGATTTTAGTTTTGGGGGCTAGACTTAGCCTGCAGACCCAAAGTTATAATTCGCATGTCCTTGCTTATGGGAGGCCAGCAAGGATTTTCCTTATGAATGATTGGTGGGGTAGTCCTTGTAGTTAGTTACCTTTCTGTAAGGATCTGGCTGATGCATAATGTTGGTAACAGCTATTCATTTGGAAGGGGGTGTTACATGAGTCAACCTCCGGGCTTGACATTCTCTTTTGCATAAGGAGTGGGCGTTGGTCCTGAGGTTTATATTTTCCTTTAAAACTGAAAGTAGCCCTCCTGTAATAGTGGCCTGGGCAATTTGGACAAATAAACAAGCTGGGTGAAATTTTTCTTTTACAATATACTTGATTTAATATGTTAAAGAGGCAAAACATGAGGTTATTTCTCCCAGGAACTTTTTCTCTTTCTGCACTTAAGGACCCTAGTGTAGGT
>NW_012148519.1:1458948-1460914 GCF_000956105.1 Propithecus coquereli
CTATTAACCACAACCTTTTTAAAAAAAAAATTTTGACATTTTATTAGCTAATTTCAAGAATAATATAACATTAATAAGTGAACAGTTTTCATAAATCATTCAACCAACCAAGAAAATACTATCTTCTGCTGGAAAATATTATACCAATAAATTTTATCTTGAACGCTTCTATTATAGTACCTTTTATAGGTGATATCAACGAGGGAATAATGCAATATTGGGATAGTAACCAATTCTTTATTTTCTGGGACAGCTTTGACTCTGTTCTATTAATTTCATTTGTTAGATTGTATACCTAAATTCCATTCCAAAAGCATGCCCCAAGATAAAACATATAACAAGATTGAGAAGAGAATGTATATTAGCAATAAGGTTGAAATCAGGAAGGAAAAACATTTAAAAATGAAAATTATAAACTGAATAATCAAGTCAAGAGGTAATTTAAAAATAGATATTGGAAATTAATACTAAAACTGGACCTGGCAAGGAACTTGGAAAAAGAAGAGGAAAGCAGGGGAATGGTCATTATTAGATCAAACACTCTTCTACCCATGTGGAATGCCCTTTTTGGCAACTGGCTGTAGTTTAACAATAAGTATTAACAATGAGGAATAATCATTGTTAAGTAATAAATTGGTGTTTTGGTGTTCAAATCTCATGAGTTCAATCAACATACATGCAATTACAATTTCTAGTTAACCACTTCATGCTGAGCCAGAGAAAGATTGTTCTGAAATAAGCCCAAGTAGATTGTCTCTCCAGTCTTCAACCTAGGTCTAAAGTATAAAAAACGAATTTCCACCCTTTTTTACCACCAAAGTCATCTTGTAATTCCCCCCATAGACTATTTTAAAATATTGAATATACAAACTGCATTTATCATAATTTTTACGCTTATTAATCATATATGTAGCTATAAGAGTATGTGGACCAAAATGTATACCACATAGAATTAACGTAATTCCAGCCAAATGCAAAGAAACATTGGTTTAGCCTTTAGAGCATATTGCTAGTAAATTGTCAGGGTCCATTTTAAAAATATTCAAAGCTGAGAACCCAAACTGAGAACCTAATTTCACACTTTTGGTAGCCATTGTTGCGAGGCTTGGAATTCAATATGGCATGGCTTTTTTATTTTTTTAAACAAAATTAAGGCAATAGTTTTGCATATTCAGTTTGCACATTTCATAGAACTTTCTGTGCATCCAGATTTTATTTCGTTGATACTAGAGAGAGGTAATGCAGTGTCTCCATTTTTCAAATGAGAGCCTTTTTGTAAAAAAGACTATTCATTATGACATTAGACTTTAGTAAATATTAAAGCAATTCAAAGTAGTTAAAAATGAGAAGCAGTAATTAAAATAGCATTATCAACAAGCTTCATGTTAAATGTAGCCCCTGTAGGGCAGTTTTATTACGTAACTGAATCTCACATTTAACAATAAAAAGCCACAATGATATTTATATCCTTTAGCTCCAAAGATCTTTTAAGCATAGTCTTCAGTCAAGGTTTACTTTCTTAAATTGACTGTTCAGTTGTTTGATTCATCACTTTATGATGTTCCAATTTTGATGCTTGTCACAAGAAAATATCACCTTGATAATGTGTTTAATGTTCTTATCTTTTGTAACTTTCATCCCTTATATGGTAACTTTACTGAAATATGATCTCTGCAAAGTATATGGATCAGGAATGATATATCAAAAATTATAAGTTTGTTTTAATCCATTATTTCTTAATGAATTTCTTACTAAATAATGAAATTTAATCATCAGAGTATATATCTGTCCAAAATATATTCAGTACCATATAGGGAGGTTTTCTTATCTCTGGTATATTTTGGTTGAGAGAATATTATCCAGATAAGCAGATCACTTGGATTTGAAAAATAATCACCACTTTGATATAAATTATTAGTGGTCTTGGGGAAAAAATTATTACTAACCTAATAAATAAATTTTGCGC
>NW_012148519.1:1461594-1464200 GCF_000956105.1 Propithecus coquereli
AGGTTGCTGTGAGCTAGGATGACGCCATGGCACTCTAGCCCAGGCAACACAGTGAGACTCTGTCTCAAAAAAAAAAAAAAAAGATAAAGTTGCGTATCAATAGACATAAAGTATTTTGCATGCAATGTATAATTCCATTCAACTATTGTTACTTGTTATTTCTTGTTCACCTCCACTTTTCATGTTTCAGTGTATTATTTTAGAATTGTGCTACATCTTAATTTCTTTTTCCCTGTTGATTTTCATTTCTGCGTGTTTCATTGCCATTTTCCATTTTGCAGATTGTCCCACATCATCTCATTCTACTAAAACTGTCTCCCCATCTCCTGCCTTTCTTGATGAAGAAGAATTCAGTGACTTTATGCAGGGGCCTGTTGAAGTTCCCTCATGTGGGCCTTCTTCTTCGTCCCAGCCCTTTCAATCTTTCCACCCCACCACCCCACTTGGCCAGTTGCATACACAGAAGGCTGGGGCACAGCCTCTCCCTCCAGGTCAGATTCCAGTGCCTTTTGCCTTACACGGTGTCCCTGGGCAAATTCCTTATTTCTCTACTGCTCCAGCCTCACACAATGTACAGAAAGCAGGTAACTCCTAGCATTATTAATGAAAATATTCTTAAGATATCCTGGGATAATTTATTTATGTTATATAAGTAGAATGATACAGTGATGTTGGCAAAGAAACATGTACATGAATGTATGAGTACTGTTGAAATTCTGTCAAAATAAGAGTCTCAATTTTTAAGTTCTAGAGTCTTCACATTCCAGAAAGGCAATTTAAAACTTTGCTCCTAAATTAGGAACAATTTGGACCACCTTAGAACTTTAAAAACAATCTTGATTTCTCAAGATTACTTTTTTGTTTGGGAAATTCACCAATATCATTTTCTTAAAAATAATGAGGATAGGGAAAGCTACTTTAGAGAGATTTCTTTCTGGTTCAGTGCCAGAGCACTTGGGGGCAGAAGCCTAGGTCATTCATTTACTACCAGTTTTCCTTGAACAAGTCTTTAAACATTTCTATACCTTTGTTTTTATCATATATGAAATAATAGGGCAGCTACTCACTCTGACTTGAGACATAGCACAGTGCTGGGAGGGATCTTGGCAGACATGTACTTAGTCCAAACTTACTCATTTGGTAGACATGGAAACAGACCCAGAGGTTATGTTACTGGCCAGAGGCCTTCCGTGTAGTTAGTGAAGTATCTGTATCTTATGTAGGTCACCAGATTTCTAAGGTAATACTCCTTCCACTATACTGTTCTACCTACTATCTCATAGAATTCTTGAGAATCACAGTAGATAATTATGTCTGAGTTCTCCCAAATCTCCAAAGTGTTTTGAGTCCTCTACAAATGTGTTAACGATTGAATTATTTCAAAATTCACATTATATGTGGCAGAGGCTTCCCTTTAGAATATGGGGGTGGAGATGGATGATTGAAAAGATTGGATATTTGCAGTTACATACAAATAATCCTTCATGCTGTTTGTTTAGGCCCTTCCTTGGAAGAGAAGCTCGTAGTATCTTGTGATATAAGTACATCTGGGCAGGAACAAATTAAATTAAATACTTCTGAAGTTGGGCACAAAGCCCTAGGCCCAGCTTCCAGTAAGAACCATCCCAGTTTAACAGCCAGTAACGGGGGTGCTGTAGATGGATGTGTAAGTGGTACCACCACTGCAGAGGCAGAAAAGGCTTCAGACCAAAACCTGTCAAATGAAGAGAGTGGTGAGCTCATGAAACATTCAGCAAAAAGTTTGTTTAACCAAATGTTGCTCAAATGCTAACACCTAAGGCATTAATCTTTGAAAGAATGCTGCTTAATTTTGCTAATTGAAATTTTGCTTAAAATATATTTAATGCATTCCTTTCTCCAATTAACCCCTAAGATTTTGCTCTGAATTCTTTCAACACACTGTTACTCCTTTTCAAAAATGATTTTGATAACCAGTTTTCTTAATCAGAATCATTTCTGATTTAAAATTTCCTTTCCTTTTATTTTATAAAAGCTCTCTTTTTTCTCCTTTACACTTTCTGTTCTTCCATAAAGGTTAAAAAGTTAAAATATAACTGGAAAAGTCACCAATGAGAATATAATTTTGTTTTCTCTGAAATAAATCATATTGCACCGCTGCCTTAAAAGATCAAAATTTTATAAACTCAGCTTGCAGAGATGAATTAGAATGTGGGCAGCCTAGGAGGCAAACTTTTGGAGGATAATTTATTGGACTAAAAAACCCCAAAAGTCTTATATATCTAAGGCAGCAGTGTCATATGTAGGTTAAAAAAAAAAGTTAGACTTTGCAAAGAGGCATTATTAAAAGCTACAAGTAAAGCTTGTACAGTTAAATTTTTTAAAATATATAATTTTAAAATCATCATCTATCATGTTTTTTCCTTCAATTTGTAATACATGTGAAATGGTGCAAGCCTCATGTGATTTAGAAGATTGATTTGGTACGCTTTAGCTTTTCTTTAATTTTGCTCTTTAGGACATAGTGTACAAGAATTGTTTAGAAACCAAATATTTTATCCTGAATCAAACACCAGATGGGGGAAAGAAACACAAATATTTTAGTTGTATTGGTGACTTTTTTTTAG